>NC_139627.1:34591330-34613830 GCF_964638095.1 Poromitra crassiceps | reverse complement strand
ATGTGTGCACACACACGCACGCACACACACACACACACACACACACACACACACACACGCACACACCACCAACAACAACAACAACAACAACAACCACCACCACCACCCGCAATCTCTGGGGTGACATTATACCCAATCTTCCCCAAGGGTGAGACTGTTGGCTGCTGCCATCTGCCAGTGTGTGTCTGCAGTTGTGTTCTTATTATACACATATATGTGTGTAATGTATGTGTATGCGTGTGTGTCTGCAGTTGTGTTCTTATTATACACATATATGTGTGTGTAATGTATGTGTATGCGTGTGTGTGTGTGTCTGCAGTTGTGTTCTTATTATACACATATATGTGTGTAATGTATGTGTATGCGTGTGTGTCTGCAGTTGTGTTCTTATTATACACATATATATGTGTGTAATGTATGTGTATGCGTGTGTGTGTGTGTCTGCAGTTGTGTTCTTATTATACACATATATGTGTGTAATGTATGTGTATGCATGTGTGTCTGCAGTTGTGTTCTTATTATACACATATATGTGTGTAATGTATGTGTATGCGTGTGTCTGCAGTTGTGTTCTTATTATACACATATATGTGTGTAATGTATGTGTATGCATGTGTGTCTGCAGTTGTGTTCTTATTATACACATATATGTGTGTAATGTATGTGTATGCATGTGTGTCTGCAGTTGTGTTCTTATTATACACAAATATGTGTGTGTAATGTATGTGTATGCGTGTGTGTCTGCAGTTGTGTTCTTATTATACACATATATGTGTGTAATGTATGTGTATGCGTGTGTGTCTGCAGTTGTGTTCTTATTATACACATATATGTGTGTAATGTATGTGTATGCGTGTGTCTGCAGTTGTGTTCTTATTATACACATATATGTGTGTAATGTATGTGTATGCGTGTGTCTGCAGTTGTGTTCTTATTATACACATATATGTGTGTAATGTATGTGTATGCATGTGTGTCTGCAGTTGTGTTCTTATTATACACATATATGTGTGTAATGTATGTGTATGCGTGTGTGTCTGCAGTTGTGTTCTTATTATACACATATATGTGTGTAATGTATGTGTATGCATGTGTGTCTGCAGTTGTGTTCTTATTATACACAAATATGTGTGTAATGTATGTGTATGCGTGTGTGTCTGCAGTTGTGTTCTTATTATACACATATATGTGTGTAATGTATGTGTATGCGTGTGTGTCTGCAGTTGTGTTCTTATTATACACATATATGTGTGTAATGTATGTGTATGCATGTGTGTCTGCAGTTGTGTTCTTATTATACACATATATGTGTGTAATGTATGTGTATGCGTGTGTCTGCAGTTGCGTTCTTATTATACACATATATGTGTGTAATGTATGTGTATGCGTGTGAGTAGGCCTGTCTTACGGTGGGGACACACCAGAAGTGTCTCCGTCGCAGTTTCATTTGGGCATCTTTGTTAACAGGGGAGACCGATCACACCGGAAATATGACTTTGAGCCATCTAAAATCATGTGACTCATGTCCCGTCTGTGACCTAGTACCGGTGTCCTGTTCAGCGCATGGTCAGCATGGTCAGCATGGTCAGCATGGTCAGCATGGTCAGCGAGCTCCATTTGAAGTCGGCAACTTACGTACTAGGCTACTTGGCTCAGGCTAGACTGCCGGGGCTGTAATGTAACGTGTGACACACGTGTCACATCCTTTTAGATGGGTCAAAGTAATATTTCCAGTGGCCAGACGAGTTGTAATATATTGTCATGTCATCATGACTTTGTGTAATTAATAAACAAAATTAATTCTGTTATTTTTCTATAATTGTTTTTGTTATTTTAAATTAAAGTCAACGGCAAGTGGCTTGTGTTTTCCCCCTAAAAGGGGCGGGACATGAGCCACCTGCAAAATGACGTATTGCCGATCTGAGGTATCGACCAAATCACAACGTTTGTTTACAATAACGTCCGGGTAGACAATGCCTGTGTCACATACATACAATTTAATGAGTGAATGGTCTGAAGGTCTTAAGACCATGGAGTGCACCGGGCCCAGGTGCACCCAATCAGCCTAACAACATTCGAATAGTCACTCCTAACTCCTTTTCCTACCTTTTCCTTCACCTCGCCATAAGTAAAACACGCAGGAGAGTGGGAGTGTAGCCTATGTTGACCCCTCCCATCCCGTCTGCTCCTTTCATCACTCCATTCACATCTCACTTTCTATCTCTTCCCCCTTTTAACTCTCCCTCTTTTCAACTCTCCCACACCTTAAGTTCCAACACCTACTTTGGTGTATGTTGGAAAAGTCTATGTTAGACTTTAGGATAAGAAGCAGCTTGGCCTGATGGGACAGCTCTATATTCTACATAGACTAGCATACTCACTGCAACAGTCAGTGGTGATAAATCATATGTCTGAGCCAAATACCCCCCCCCCCCCCTTCCACTGTGAAGGATGACAGGGAGAAGGAAGTTGATTCAAGTACAACCCAAACGTGCCATAAATAAACAATTAGCTATAATGAATTCACTGTTGATGCTCAAAGTATTTTTTTCAATTAACAGGTCTGGAAATAGGGCACAACAAAAGAGAAGTGTGTTTGTGTTAATTGTTGAATCCCAAAGCATTTGGTATGGCTGATGCTGATGCTGGTTTGCTCTACTTGCATGTTATCCAGAGAGGTCTGATGTTCTGGCCACTTTTTGCACAGCCAATAGTTACTCTGCTTGGCAAACAAAGTACATCACTTCAAACAAAATGTACTTGAGTAAAAGTAAAATTGTTGATTTAAAAAAAATACTCAAAAAAGGACAAGTACTGTACACTCAATTACAGTACTTTACTTTACTCAATTACAGTAATTTGAGTACATGTAATTAGTTCCTCCCACCTCTGCTAGCTTGCTAGTTTGTTGTTAGCACACAAGCTTGCTGGCGGCATCATAACAGAAAACACTTAGCTTGATGAGGAGATTACCACTCCTAATTTATGAAGGGATGTTTGGAGGACTTTTTGATTCTTTGATTCTTGCCGTACTCATTAGGTTTATCACAAGAACAAGTTTCAGAGGAATCAATTTCATAGGAGTTGATGGTCCAAGTTGCCTCCAAGGCACAGACAAATAACACTCAAGTTGCTGAGTTGTCGATCCACAAGCAAAACCTAAAGTAAACAGAAATGACAGCATTTCTGTGTCATGTGAAACTATTGTTCTGCAATTAACTAATAACAATTTGATTCTGAGAGGAACACAAGACCTGCAGCTTGAGACAAAAGACACGGGGAGGAGGGAGCCACGATTAATTTAACAAGCTAACACTGACAGAACACGTCATTCAGACACAGAAGAACATCTCTCATTCACTGAGCATGTAATGTATGTTTCAGATACATCAAAGTTCAAACCCCTCATATAGTCATTTCACATAGACCTTGATGTACAGCAGTCATTGTGGTTAAGTCTCATACCCAGTTCCCAACCCCAGCCCTAAAGACCCAGAGTCCTGCTGGTTTTAATTCTACCGGTGTAATCAGGATCTGATTTACACCTGGAACACAGGGTGAACACCTGGAACGCAGGGTGAATGATTTACACCTGGAACGCAGGGTGAACACCTGGAACGCAGGGTGAATGCAATTAACGGCAATTACCCAGCTGGCAGGATAGAAAGCCACGATCCTAAACACTTGTTTACTGTCTATAGAGGGATGGCCATCTAACACATCTATAACACATAAAAAGGCAAATCCACGTATCACGTACAATATTAGAGCCCGACCGATATTATCGGCCCGCCGATATTATCGGCCGATATTGGTGATTATCGATATATCGGTATCGGTAATATTTGGCGCCGATTTTTTTTATTTTTTTTATTTTTTATTTATTTAATATATATATATATAAGTTATAGACAGCATGGACAGCATGTTGTGTATATTTGATATTTCTTCTTAACTATTTGTTCTATTGTGTTTTTGTATTTCTAGTTATTTATAATTATTAAATTCCCAGTTAAGTTTACTGTTTCATTGCATTGAGTTTATCAATAAGCTGTAAAATATCCTGCCTACATCACATATTTCAATTCATGTCAACTCAATCATATCTTTGTCAAGTGTTTGATATTTGAGGGTTGCTGATGTGGTGCCTCCTCTGGTCGTTAAGGGCGCCTGTTCGGAGGGAGGGGAACTCGTTGGAATAGCGTGATCCTCCCACGTGCTATGTCCTACTGGTGAAGCTTCCCCTGTCAGGTGAAAAGAAGCGGCTGGCTAACTGCCCATGTGGAAGCATGGAGCCAGTTTTCGGCTCTCCCCAGATCGGCAGAGGGTGGAGCAGCAACCAGGATAAATAAATAAAAAATGTGCACTAATGGGGGATTAGCACTAATGGGGGATAAACATTTGATGATAAAAACAAAAATAAAAAAAAATATCGGCCGATATTATCGGTATCGGTAATTTTTTATTCCCTAAAATCGGTATCGGTATCGGTTTCAAAAATCCCATATCGGTCGGGCTCTATACAATATGTCTCTCTGTTTCATTTTCCTTGGACACCGTCGGCCTGACAACATTTATATTTGGCACGAGTTCCAGCAGAGGTCCCGGATATTGTAATTAGGTCATTATGGCCGGATAAAAAGCCAAAAATGGCCAATTAGTCATAGCACTATCCACAGCTATCTTTTATCGGCCGCACCAGACGTATGCTCATTTATGTAGGCTCATTTTATGTCCTAATCTTGTTTTATCCTTTTATTTTTGTCATTGTACGTATGGTACTTGCACTGTTTCTATGTTTTTATGTTTCATGCCTGCTGTAATTCAATTTGCCCTCTGGGACATTAATAAACTACTTGAACTTGAACTTGAACTTGAACAGCAGCCAGCAGGTGACACACACACACACACACACACACGCACACGCACACGCACACACACACTCACATGCATACTATACACAAACACACACAGACACAGGGATTTAGTGATAGCACTACCCACAGCAACCAGCAAGTCATGTGTGTGCGTGCGCACACACACACACTCCAGGCACACACACATGTGCACCAATTGGTGATAGCACTATCCACAGCAGCCAGCAGGTATACACACACACACACACACACACACACACACACACACACACACACACACACACACACACACACACACACAGTGCAAGCTGCCTGCTACTGAACAGAGAGGTCATCATACAGTATACTGGGTTTAAGTGGAACAGCACAAAACACATGGTGTACATGGCTTCCAGTTCAAAAAGAGGCCCATCACTTCCTGACTGTTACTTAAGAGGCAGCTCCGGCTCTGCCATGCCTCCATACCCACAGCAGGCAGGCAGGGAGAGTGCTTCCTGTCCTGTCCGGCTTTAAAACCATTATAAATTTAACAAGACAGAGTGCATGCAACAACTCTGTACTGAATATTACTGTAGCGGGCCGGCCCGCCACCAACCCCCACGCTCGCTCCCCAAAAACCTCCCTTCAACTTTGTCGTGAGTGCCGTATTGTAGAGCCTGCTCCATATTTGATGTCTGTTTGGAACGTGGGGAAACAGATGATTTTGAAGTGCTTGCTGTGGACAGCGGCTCCTCATGGAATAGGGCTAAAGCGCTGGGAGAAACGTCAGTGTCCATTCACAAGCAAAGAAAACAGCCAGCTACACAGGCAGTGGATGGGGCGAGAGGGGAATGAGTGTTAAGATAAACATTGTTATATAAGCATAGTACTAGTAATAATGATGCTAAAATTAGATTTTATCTGTCATAACACACACACACACACACACACGTGTGCGCGCGTGCACGAGCACACGCGCGGACACACACACACATGCGCGTGCATGCACGCACGCAGCACGCATGCACACACACAATTATTGAGCCACACTCAATAACAAATTTGATTGTGTTCCAAGGACCAACATGTCCAGGCTTGACTGCCAGGTGGGAAAAAACGGTAGTCCAATTAGAAGTGAAGTGCATAGCAAATTGTGTGTGCGTGTGTGCGTGCGTGCGTGCGTGCGTGTGTGTGTGTGTGTGTGTGTGTGTGTGTGTGTGTGTGTGCGTGTGTGTGTGTGTGTGTGTGTGTGGAGGTGAGGATTTGTCAGTGTAGGTCACCCTGGGTGAGGTTGGTCTCAACAAAAGCATCAAGGTGTTGAATGAGTCCTAGCTGAATACAGGTGGTTACACACACAGGTGGTACGGCTCCTTGGACACCGGACCACACATATGTACACACACACACACACACACGCACACACGCGCACACACACACACACACACACACACACACACACACACACACACACTGTACACACACAGCACACAGATTGAACAGGTTTAAGAGGAACATCCGTCACAGCCGGAAACTTCCTGCTTGTCAGCATTTCTGCTGTACACAGGCCCCACACACACACACACACACACACACACACACACACACACACACACACACACACACACACACACACACACACACACACACACACACACACACACCTGCTAAACCTGTAGCTAGCCTTTTGCTGGCAGCAGTAGCAAATTCATTCATTGAGATACCCATATGGGGCTTTCACTGTGCTAATGGGAAACAAAGCAAAGGGAGGGGGACACGGGGACAGAGAGAGAGAGAGAGAGAGAGAGAGAGAGAGAGAGAGAGAGAGTATTCTGAGGCAAAGCACAGAGGAAAAGCATGGAAGAAAGATACAGTAAAAACTGGAGAGGAATCTCACCGCGTGCGCACGTGTGTGTGTGTGTGTGTGTGTGTGTGTGTGTGTGTGTGTGTGTGTGTGTGTGTGTGTGTGTGTGTGTGTGTGTGTGTGTGTGTGTGTGTGTGTGTGAGAGAGAGAGAGCCGTGTGCCCTCCATGTCTGGTAATGATTTCCCTCACACACAGGCCCATCCATAATGAGGGGAAAAGGGGAAAGCTTTCTTGGGCCCAGCCACTAGGGGGCCCAATGTCCATTCACTGGACATTCACTGGACATTCACTGGACATTCACTGGACAAGGCCAGGAGAGCTGAAACGCTTCATAGGTTACACAGCAGCGTTTCGTGGAAACAAGGCCAGGAGAGCTGAAACGGTCCACAGGTTACACAGCAGTGTCCCGTGGAAGTTGGCCGTTTCATAAGCATGTTTGTTTGGCCACAGAGAAATACTCTAACCCAGTGCTGACCAATTTGGGGCCCGCAGGCCAAGTTTGGCCCGCGCTCTGTTTGTTTTGGCCCGCCACGGATTTGGGATTTTCTTTTTTCTTTTCTTTTTTTGCAGGCCAGGCCACCAGGCATTTGCCCGACGTGCCCGATTATGCAGTCCGCGCCTGAATGGAGATGTCGGGACTCTTCTATCTACGATTAACGTTAATTTTGTGCAGCTGGTATTCTCTCTCCCCGACTCTATCACACGGGTGTGAGGCATTGCTATCTGAGGATTGATTGCTCCTGATTGGTTGGCTGAATCACCTGGTTGGGGGGTGAGCTCTGATATGTGATCCCTCCCCAGTCACTGGCTTTACACCAGCTCAGCAAGATGGACAGATCATCATCACGGCAGTGGCACACTGACAAAAGAAAGTTTAGGACGGAGTGGCAAGACAAGTATTTTTTTACCAAAGTAAATTGAACAGCGGTTTGTCTCATTTGCAGACAGAGATTGGCTGTTTTGAAAGAGTACAATATACGTCGCCACTACGAAACTGATTTTCAAAGTACCTTGAGGATTTTTCAAGTTGTGAATTAAGTCAAATTTCTCTCTTGATTACAAAGGTGGAAAATACAACTGTTTTTAACTGGGTGTTTACTGATTAAATGTTTAAGCTCCCCACAAATGCAGATGTTTTTTTTTTATATATATAAATAACCAATTGCAAATTATTACAATTACCAAACAGATAAAAAGTAGATTATTATATTGAAATGTTATTTTAGATTTAGAATGTTAATTTTCTATAAAACACAATACATTTTAATGTAATTCCACAACGTTTATTTTTGGCCCTCGCCCCTCCACCCAGATTGAGTTTTGGCCCTTCATGGGAAATAATTTGGGCACCCCTGCTCTAACCACTCCCCAATTTCCATGACATGCATTGCATCAATAAATAAATAACCACTCTGAGCCATGACAATTCAATTATGAATATTTCACTGTCTTATTTTTTAAACACTACAAACGGATGAATAGTTAATGCCCTTCAAGCCCAAACCAAGACCTCCCACAAAGAAAGCCATTTAACTCCAAACAGGATCCGCAGCAGCGGCTGAAGTGGCAACGCCTTCGGTTGGGTTTGAATGGAGCGCATAGTGTCGGTGCTGTCATCTTTATGCAACTGCTGTGTCTGTTTTACGTCTCCGGGGACCTACAGTAGGGCCTTGTTTTGTGAAAGGACAAACAAGACATAAGACATGTCTGACATCAAACATTTTACAACTGCAGAAACCCAAAACTCGCCTCCCTGTCAAGCCGCTTTTAGGGTGGAAATAATTACTTTCCTAGACATTTTTCATGTTGTATTATGTCTGTTTGTGTGTGCGTGAGTGTGTGTGTGTGTGTGTGTGTGTGTGTGTGTGCGTGAGTGTGCGTGCGTGTGTGTTCCTCTGTCTCTCTTTGTGTGTTTCTACGCTTGGGGTAAAAACAAAAATCCCAAATATTAATCATCCGAGAAAGATGGCGGCCCAAATCGAGACAAATCTGCACTCAGTGTCCCAACCTCAGAAGAGTCCCGGGCCTCTATTATGTAGTGAGGCCCAGAGGAACGACCCCATGGCGTGCCTCCATGCCTCATATCTCATGCCTTGTACTATCGTTCTCTATACATCATGTCATAGCGCCGGGCTGCTGGAGCAGAGCTGGACCTACGACCTCCTCTCTTCTCTGTGATATACTGAGCCATAACAGGGCTGTCATCTCTCTCACACCATGACATCATGTAGATAAACCGCCCACAGCCTGAGACTAAAGACCACACACAGATATCATAGTCAGACAGATATCCCAGCCATGCTCATATATTTATACTCATATCTGAAACACAAGACGTTCTTGTGCTTGTATCACTGAATTAAACAACTTCACTTTGCGAGTGGCTCAGTCAATTGAATTGAATATAACTTTATTGTCCACCAGGGTAGAAAATTGTCTTTGGCTCACCAAACACAAAAAAACACAAGAAGCCAGAAGGCAATTAGTGAGACAAAAAATATAAACAGGCATAGACAGGGTTAGATCACACATTACAAATAGTTAATGTCTGTGGTTTAAGTCTGGTTGGTCACTTTGTAGAGTTACTAATGGCACTTGGGATGAAGGACTTCTTGAAAGGACAAAGTTGTAAATGTACTTAATCTATTTTGATTTATATTTTGCACTGAGCACAAAAGTGATTGACTTGTGACCTTAAAAAGGGCTTCAGTGAATCTACCCGTTAATTAGAAACATGCACACTTGGCACCTCAGCGCACTGATGTCTCCGTTTTTTCTGCTTATCTTGTAATTTTAGCACAATACCGTTAACCCGAACGCATCCCGTCACGCACTTTCTCCTACGCTTTCAATCTCCCATGAAGGTGTCAGCGGCCCATTCCTCAATCTATTTATATCCCGGCACCTCTACTAAGATCACCTCAAAACACACATAAAGACAGAGAGTGAGGAGGCTCAAAACACATAAAGACAGAGAGTGAGGAGGCTCAAAACACATAAAGACAGAGAGTGAGGAGGCTCAAAACACACATAAAGACAGAGAGTGAGGAGGCTCAAAACACATAAAGACAGAGAGTGAGGAGGCTCAAAACACACATAAAGACAGAGAGTGAGGAGGCTCAAAACACATAAAGACAGAGAGTGAGGAGGCTCAAAACACATAAAGACAGAGAGTGAGGAGGCTCAAAACACACATAAAGACAGAGAGTGAGGAGGCTCAAAACACAAAGACAGAGAGTGAGGAGGCTCAAAACACACATAAAGACAGAGAGTGAGGAGGCTCAAAACACATAAAGACAGAGTGAGGAGGCTCAAAACACACAAAGACAGAGTGAGGAGGCTCAAAACACATAAAGACAGAGTGAGGAGGCTCAAAACACACAAAGACAGAGTGAGGAGGCTCAAAACACAAAGACAGAGAGTGAGGAGGCTCAAAACACACATAAAGACAGAGAGTGAGGAGGCTCAAAACACATAAAGACAGAGTGAGGAGGCTCAAAACACACAAAGACAGAGTGAGGAGGCTCAAAACACAAAGACAGAGAGTGAGGAGGCTCAAAACACACATAAAGACAGAGAGTGAGGAGGCTCAAAACACATAAAGACAGAGAGTGAGGAGGCTCAAAACACACAAAGACAGAGAGTGAGGAGGCTCAAAACACAAAGACAGAGAGTGAGGAGGCTCAAAACACATAAAGACAGAGAGTGAGGAGGCTCAAAACACACAAAGACAGAGAGTGAGGAGGCTCAAAACACAAAGACAGAGAGTGAGGAGGCTCAAAACACATAAAGACAGAGAGTGAGGAGGCTCAAAACACACATAAAGACAGAGAGTGAGGAGGCTCAAAACACACAAAGACAGAGAGTGAGGAGGCTCAAAACACATAAAGACAGAGTGAGGAGGCTCAAAACACACAAAGACAGAGTGAGGAGGCTCAAAACACAAAGACAGAGAGTGAGGAGGCTCAAAACACACAAAGACAGAGTGAGGAGGCTCAAAACACAAAGACAGAGAGTGAGGAGGCTCAAAACACACATAAAGACAGAGAGTGAGGAGGCTCAAAACACAAAGACAGAGAGTGAGGAGGCTCAAAACACATAAAGACAGAGAGTGAGGAGGCTCAAAACACACATAAAGACAGAGAGTGAGGAGGCTCAAAACACACATAAAGACAGAGAGTGAGGAGGCTCAAAACACATAAAGACAGAGAGTGAGGAGGCTCAAAACACATAAAGACAGAGAGTGAGGAGGCTCAAAACACATAAAGACAGAGAGTGAGGAGGCTCAAAACACACATAAAGACAGAGAGTGAGGAGGCTCAAAACACACATAAAGACAGAGAGTGAGGAGGCTCAAAACACACATAAAGACAGAGAGTGAGGAGGCTCAAAACACATAAAGACAGAGAGTGAGGAGGCTCAAAACACACATAAAGACAGAGAGTGAGGAGGCTCAAAACACACATAAAGACAGAGAGTGAGGAGGCTCAAAACACACATAAAGACAGAGAGTGAGGAGGCTCAAAACACACATAAAGACAGAGAGTGAGGAGGCTCAAAACACACATAAAGACAGAGAGTGAGGAGGCTCAAAACACACATAAAGACAGAGAGTGAGGAGGCTCAAAACACACATAAAGACAGAGATTGAGGAGGCTCAAAACACAAAGACAGAGAGTGAGGAGGCTCAAAACACATAAAGACAGAGAGTGAGGAGGCTCAAAACACACATAAAGACAGAGAGTGAGGAGGCTCAAAACACACATAAAGACAGAGAGTGAGGAGGCTCAAAACACATAAAGACAGAGAGTGAGGAGGCTCAAAACACATAAAGACAGAGAGTGAGGAGGCTCAAAACACATAAAGACAGAGAGTGAGGAGGCTCAAAACACACATAAAGACAGAGAGTGAGGAGGCTCAAAACAAAGACAGAGAGTGAGGAGGCTCAAAACACAAAGACAGAGAGTGAAGAGGCTCAAAACACAAAGACAGAGAGTGAAGAGGCTCAAAACACAAAGACAGAGAGTGAGGAGGCTCAAAACACACATAAAGACAGAGAGTGAGGAGGCTTAAAACACACATAAAGACAGAGAGTGAGGAGGCTCAAAACACATAAAGACAGAGAGTGAGGAGGCTCAAAACACATAAAGACAGAGAGTGAGGAGGCTCAAAACACACATAAAGACAGAGAGTGAGGAGGCTCAAAACACACATAAAGACAGAGAGTGAGGAGGCTCAAAACAAAGACAGAGAGTGAGGAAGCTCAAAACACATAAAGACAGAGAGTGAGGAGGCTCAAAACACATAAAGACAGAGAGTGAGGAGGTTCAAAACACACATAAAGACAGAGAGTGAGGAGGCTCAAAACACACATAAAGACAGAGAGTGAGGAGGCTCAAAACACACATAAAGACAGAGAGTGAGGAGGCTCAAAACACATAAAGACAGAGAGTGAGGAGGCTCAAAACACATAAAGACAGAGAGTGAGGAGGCTCAAAACACATAAAGACAGAGAGTGAGGAGGCTCAAAACACATAAAGACAGAGAGTGAGGAGGCTCAAAACACAAAGACAGAGAGTGAGGAGGCTCAAAACACACATAAAGACAGAGAATGAAGAGGCTCAAAACACACATAAAGACAGAGAGTGAGGAGGCTCAAAACACACATAAAGACAGAGAGTGAGGAGGCTCAAAACACACATAAAGACAGAGAATGAAGAGGCTCAAAACACACATAAAGACAGAGAGTGAGGAGGCTCAAAACACACAAAGACAGAGAGTGAGGAGGCTCAAAACACACATAAAGACAGAGAATGAAGAGGCTCAAAACACACATAAAGACAGAGAGTGAGGAGGCTCAAAACACACATAAAGACAGAGAGTGAGGAGGCTCAAAACACACATAAAGACAGAGAGTGAGGAGGCTCAAAACACACATAAAGACAGAGAATGAAGAGGCTCAAAACACACATAAAGACAGAGAGTGAGGAGGCTCAAAACACACATAAAGACAGAGAGTGAGGAGGCTCAAAACACACATAAAGACAGAGAGTGAGGAGGCTCAAAACACACAAAGACAGAGAGTGAGGAGGCTCAAAACACACATAAAGACAGAGAGTGAGGAGGCTCAAAACACACATAAAGACAGAGAATGAAGAGGCTCAAAACACACATAAAGACAGAGAGTGAGGAGGCTCAAAACACACAAAGACAGAGAGTGAGGAGGCTCAAAACACACATAAAGACAGAGAATGAAGAGGCTCAAAACACACATAAAGACAGAGAGTGAGGAGGCTCAAAACACACATAAAGACAGAGAGTGAGGAGGCTCAAAACACACATAAAGACAGAGAGTGAGGAGGCTCAAAACACACATAAAGACAGAGAATGAAGAGGCTCAAAACACACATAAAGACAGAGAGTGAGGAGGCTCAAAACACACATAAAGACAGAGAGTGAGGAGGCTCAAAACACACATAAAGACAGAGAGTGAGGAGGCTCAAAACACACAAAGACAGAGAGTGAGGAGGCTCAAAACACACATAAAGACAGAGAGTGAGGAGGCTCAAAACACACATAAAGACAGAGAGTGAGGAGGCTCAAAACACACATAAAGACAGAGAGTGAGGAGGCTCAAAACACACATAAAGACAGAGAATGAAGAGGCTCAAAACACACATAAAGACAGAGAGTGAGGAGGCTCAAAACACACATAAAGACAGAGAGTGAGGAGGCTCAAAACACACATAAAGACAGAGAGTGAGGAGGCTCAAAACACACAAAGACAGAGAGTGAGGAGGCTCAAAACACACATAAAGACAGAGAGTGAGGAGGCTCAAAACACATAAAGACAGAGAGTGAGGAGGCTCAAAACACACATAAAGACAGAGAGTGAGGAGGCTCAAAACACACAAAGACAGAGAGTGAGGAGGCTCAAAACACACATAAAGACAGAGAATGAAGAGGCTCAAAACACACATAAAGACAGAGAGTGAGGAGGCTCAAAACACACATAAAGACAGAGAGTGAGGAGGCTCAAAACACACATAAAGACAGAGAGTGAGGAGGCTCAAAACACACAAAGACAGAGAGTGAGGAGGCTCAAAACACACATAAAGACAGAGAGTGAGGAGGCTCAAAACACACATAAAGACAGAGAGTGAGGAGGCTCAAAACACACATAAAGACAGAGAGTGAGGAGGCTCAAAACACACATAAAGACAGAGAATGAAGAGGCTCAAAACACACATAAAGACAGAGAGTGAGGAGGCTCAAAACACACATAAAGACAGAGAGTGAGGAGGCTCAAAACACACATAAAGACAGAGAGTGAGGAGGCTCAAAACACACAAAGACAGAGAGTGAGGAGGCTCAAAACACACATAAAGACAGAGAGTGAGGAGGCTCAAAACACACAAAGACAGAGAGTGAGGAGGCTCAAAACACACATAAAGACAGAGAGTGAGGAGGCTCAAAACACATAAAGACAGAGAGTGAGGAGGCTCAAAACACACATAAAGACAGAGAGTGAGGAGGCTCAAAACACACATAAAGACAGAGAGTGAGGAGGCTCAAAACACACATAAAGACAGAGAGTGAGGAGGCTCAAAACACACATAAAGACAGAGAGTGAGGAGGCTCAAAACACACAAAGACAGAGAGTGAGGAGGCTCAAAACACACATAAAGACAGAGAGTGAGGAGGCTCAAAACACACAAAGACAGAGAGTGAGGAGGCTCAAAACACACATAAAGACAGAGAGTGAGGAGGCTCAAAACACATAAAGACAGAGAGTGAGGAGGCTCAAAACACACATAAAGACAGAGAGTGAGGAGGCTCAAAACACATAAAGACAGAGAGTGAGGAGGCTCAAAACACACATAAAGACAGAGAGTGAGGAGGCTCAAAACACACATAAAGACAGAGAGTGAGGAGGCTCAAAACACACATAAAGACAGAGAGTGAGGAGGCTCAAAACACACATAAAGACAGAGAGTGAGGAGGCTCAAAACACACATAAAGACAGAGAGTGAGGAGGCTCAAAACACACATAAAGACAGAGAGTGAGGAGGCTCAAAACACATAAAGACAGAGAGTGAGGAGGCTCAAAACACATAAAGACAGAGAGTGAGGAGGCTCAAAACACATAAAGACAGAGAGTGAGGAGGCTCAAAACACACATAAAGACAGAGAGTGAGGAGGCTCAAAACACACATAAAGACAGAGAGTGAGGAGGCAGTTTTCTGACGAGCTCAGCAGCGAGGAGCGGCGCAGTGTATTACACAAGGACGTTGGCACTTCACTGAGCGTCCTTGTCAGTTACTCTTACCTTTCCTCAACATCAACGTTGCTGCCAACGCTCACATCAATGGGCTAATCAAATAAGGGCCGGTGCCAATCAGTAAACCTGAAAACTGGATTTACCCAGGACCCATGTGCACAGCGACACCAGGACCCATGTGCACAGCGACACCAGGACCCATGTGCACAGCGACACCAGGTACTCAGACACTGGGTCAGTCTGTAGAAAACATGTGTAATGACATTAGATGACAAGTACATTGCCTATTATGTTCTAACCATTTTCATGATGAGAAACATTCTCTATTTTTCAGAAGATTGCACTGATTCAGTTAGTGTTCATTTTTAGGCCAACATTGACAATTCACAAAAAATGTAGCATGGATGCAATTGAGGAAAAAAATTACGATATGGGGAGGATATCAACAACAACAACAACAACAACGACAACAACAAAAAACACCCAGGTTGTGATGTAAGCGGTATAGGTTTATACACTAGATGGCATTTGTTGAGGCTAAGCAGGAAGAATGTTTTTTTTCAGCCATGTGTGTGTGTGTGTGTGTGTGTGTGTGTGTGTGTGTGTGTGTGTGTGTGCGTGCGTGTGTGTGTGTGTGTGCGTGCGCATGCACGCCCAAAACGGGGGGAAACGAAAACGTCCCCCCAATCCTGGCGTTCTCCTATGTCGCGTCACGTGCATGGTCGCGTGTTGCACACAAAGATCATATACGGAAGATGAACACTCCAACTTACTTCCTTAACAGCTAAATCCACATTTTTCTTCTCGCCAATTCTCAATGGCTTCCTTGTTTTGCTCGGGAGTACAAAAAAACTTTAATTGGAGATTTTTTACATTTGTTGTCCACCACACAACAGCTTTTAACTATGTTTAATTCAAGGAAAATTACGCTGGTGTATGGGAGTGAATGGAGCGCTTTCCCCCATGATGGGCGTGGCCTATTTCATGCAGTGTCTCTATATTCAGAATCACGAGAGACCATAGAACATTTCACAGGGAGGGGCTTAGGCTACAGACATCTCGACACAAACGGAAATCCCGTGCCCACATCTCGGCCGGACAGACACCGCTTAATAAAAGAGAAAAAGAAAATATGAGCATAAGATTATTGTTGGTGAAGCTTTTGGTACAAAGCCTTCATGAGAATGGTGAAATGATAGACATAGAAGAGGAGGTGTAAGCTTAACAAAAAGCTGAAAGCTTAACCAATAAGAGGAGGTGTAAGCTTAACAAAAAGATGAAAGCTTAACCAATGAACTGGTAGGGTTTTTTGCATGGAGCTTTTGTTCTGACAGACACTGACACCAAAATGGAAAAATATGGAAAAATGAGATTAGATTGGATTAATGATGATGCAGCACTTCGTTGTAATTGTAGCACAGGTGCACGGGTGTGTCAGAGAGTCATTTTCAGACCATACACCACTCAAGCTGCCAGGCAGTCCATTCACCTGTCATATCCCTGGGGAACAATTCCGCACACTGGTTCGCTAAAGCACCAGGAAAGCAATGCATCAAGGGATATTTGTCATGTGCAGAACCTTTATCTCTCATTTGGGACATAATGTGATGACTTTCCCTTTTTCCCAGTCCAGGAGTTTCACCAGTGGCCAAGGCACTGCCTCCCTGTCGATACTCATTCTATTATAAAGTATCAGATTTGGGATATTTTGCTGCTGCCTGCATTGATCCATGGTAGTCAAACATCGCTATTCCAACCATATTCGCTCTGCTCAAAAAGATCGCTGATTTGGGTCACAGCCTTCTTTGTCAGTGTCAACAAAATCTAGAATTACGTAGGCAATATTAGGAGACCTTTTCTTGCTGCCGTGGTCAGTTGGAGGGCACTGGGAGGACGTTTAGCCCCATCAACAGGACTCTTTGGCACAGAAAAGACCAGTCCTGCTCCGTCTAAAAGGATCAGATTTTAATGACGGGTCACTTTGGAGCAGGTCTAGGGGAGCCAATGTTGCCCTCGCAGGGAAAAGTGATACAGCAGAGGAGGAGGGAGAAGAAAGAAAGTGCACCACAAACAGATCAGATGAAGATAAGGAGCCAGCCCACCTCGGAGGCTACAGAGAAGATAAGGAGCCAGCCCACCTCGGAGGCTATGGAGAAGATAAGGATCCAGCCCACCTCAGAGGCTACGGACAATTAGAATGTTGGTGAGTTGACTTAGATGGCGAGCAAACCTCTCAGCAATCTTCAGGCTCAACGTCTATCCTATGGACTGCTGCTGGAGCTCAAAATTTACTCAATGCTCCAGGCAACTGTGAATATGTGACATATGAGAGCTTACACATAACTACTGTAAGCAAGAAAAACAGGTTGGTTGAATTATGACTACATCTACAGTATTTTGTCTTTGACATTTTGGCCTAATAATAACATAGCTGGTACATGGTGTGAAGAAAGTGTATAAGTTCTACAGTCCTGCTCTGATTCTTCTCTTGAGTCTTTGATAGCAACAGGAAGACAGACAGGTGAACGTGCTGAATCCCCTGGGGGGACAGATACAACTGTCTCATCAACCAATCACAGGAGTTGATTAGAGAGACTAAATGTCATTGAAAAGGCGATGCCAATCAAGCTTGCCACTACACAATGAGGATGAAGCAGATTAAAACTGACATATACAATTTTTGGTTACATTTACATAATCAATAGCTATAAAGCAGATACACATAGTTATTAGTTATTAAGCATAATTACACACACACACACACACACACACACACACACACACACACACACACACACACACACAGGCACACCATTCAGATCACATTTGCATATCCTTTTCACCCATGGCCCAGTCAGCTGTGGCCTTGTTGTTTCCAACTCATCCCTGCAGCCTTCATAAGCCAAAACAGAATGCAATCTTATGTATGCTTTCTGCCTATAAGTAACTTTGACTAACTGTTGTTCCACACTGTACTCATGACCCCTGCATCTATCTATTCCTAGTTCCTATCTATTCCATATCCCTGTAAACTTGCAGTCTCTCTGCAATCTCTTTTGCAAAGATATGTTTATGCTAAATACATTTTTGTAAGAAGACTTATTTTGACTCCTAGCTCAGTTATTTGATATCAAGTGGTTTTTACTCAAAGTTGTCACTGTCTCATTTTGGCTCAGTAGAGATGCTGGTTATGTTCGGGAGAAGAATGTATTGTTAAAGTGCATTATACATCAACAACTAAAAAATAAACTTAGTATAATGCAAAATTCAATAAAAAATATAGGGCTCCAAAAGCATGTTATCTAGAATGAGTGTGGTGCCAGGACTCGATCTTGAGTGGGCCAAAGAGATTGGTGGATAGACCATTCTTTCTAATTGTTCTACTGACTGAAAATGTTTTCAGCATGATCCGCTTGGTGGCATACTGTATTTGACTATGTATATGTATATGTATATGTATATGTATATGTATGTGTATGTATATGTATATGTATATGTATATGTATATGTATATGTATATGTATATGTATATGTATATGTATATGGATGCAGAGTGAGAGTGTCTCTGAGAGGAGAAGAGTGCAGAGAGGATTTGACTATGTATATGTATATGGATGCAGAGTGAGTTTTCTCTCATATGAGAGTGGGGAGCAGAGTGAAGAAGACCCCAATCGGAGTGGGAGCGGAGCGCAACATGCTTCAAACAAATTGCTCCGTTTCAAAACCCATCAGAATCCAATCACCGTAACGAATACAGAAGAATTTAGAGGAACCTGTGAAGTAAAATAGTCATTCCTATGGACTTTCACCTTATATGCAAAAGGGGTGGGATCCAGAATCGCATATTTGGGCTGATTGCATCATTCTTGACTAATACTGCTAAATTCTTTCTTTCTTTTTTTATGTAAATTTAAATGTATTTTTTCTGTTTTATGTAAAGCACGTTGTATTTGCCTTGTGTATGAAATGTGCTATATCATCTATCTATATTTATAAATTTGGCAATGTCTGTCTGTTCTCTGTTAAAATGTTTGTGCCGGGCGATCAGGCTGAAACTTTCAGGGGGTGTAAAGAGGACGAAGCCAGATTTTTAATTAGGTGATTGCCCTAATTACCTATGTCATCAGTGATGTCATCATGATGTCATGCCATCACTGATGTCATCAGTGATGTCATACATAGGCATTGGGACATCATTGGGACATCACTGATGATGTCATTACTCATTAGTGACACACACACACACACACACACACACACACACACACACGAGAGACAGACTGAGGGAGAGGGAGAGAGAGACAGAGGGAGAGGGAGAGAGAGGAGAGGGAGTGAGACTGAGGGAGAGGGAGAGGGAGGGGGGGGGGGATTGAGGCCATGTCCACACGGAGACGAGTTTAGGTGTAACCGCTAAAGCTTTTTCTCGTATGGACGTTTCGTCCAGACGGAACCAGCGTTCTGGGAGTATACGTTCTGGGAGAATACGCAAATCTTTTAAACCGGGTCCCAGAGTGAACAAATCTGAAGATGCCACCCTTGCATTCCCGTGTTTACAACCCATACGCATCTTTCCTGAAGCGATGATGCCATAGCCCCACCTCTCTCCGCCAGCAACAGCTACTAGCCTCAATGCTCCACAGCTGCCTCTTCCCATCCACCCCTCCCCTCCCTTCATTGGATATTTCCCAGAAAGCTTAGCGGCGGCTAAGTTTTTACAAGAACACAAACAAAATCAGGCTAAACGTGTTAGATAGAAATAATATTTATTTTTAATACAACATGCAATTCTGGAATATTTGAATATTGGACAAAATGAAATGAAATGAAATGTAAACCCTGAGTGTAACACACATACTCGGGATGCTCTACAGTATATGTATACTGTATATACTGTATAGCCCTCGCAAATACAACGTGTTAGTGAAGTGAGATGTTTGACGACCACATGGTTGCACTGTGATGTCCACTCGTGTCCATTCCAACAAGACTTTAGCTTACTTGACACCACTTTTTCAATAAAAACACATTTATGCCATGACTTTATATAATGTATATTTATGTTGCATCATTTAGCCTGTGCTGTGATGTGCAGGAGCGGCCAATACGCTGGGATGTGTTTGCAACATATGTCTAAAGATCATGGAAGTGGATGGTATTAGGAACGTCACCGATAGTTAACGTTTTATATTGTAGGCTACAGGGAGACCATCAACCCTGCTGAACAGCTCTGCATTTGCCTGTATAGGTTTAATCATTTTATTCATCGACATGGCAAACCTCGTCTGGAGTTGAGATACAGAGGCTACTAATAGTACCCCGCAAAGCCAAGGGTTTAAGCTGCTCGCTACAGTGAGATACACATTATAGACTCTGTGCGCCCCTAGTGGTTGAATCCCATTATTGACGAGATTGTCTTATTCTCTGTTTTTGGTGTACTTTGTGGCAGCGTTACAGCGCCGGTTTCAGTGGTCTTCAGTGGTTTCATGTGGATACACACATTTCTTGAAACGATTCCGTGTTTATGGAAAACTTTTCTTAAACGTAAAAAAAAAAAAAAGATCGGTTCCGTCTCCGTGTGGACATGGCCTGCGGGAGAGGGGGAGAGAGACTGAGGGAGAGAGAAAGGGAGATATTGCGCACGCGCCAATAGGGCAGGCAAGGCCACACAGCAGCCGAGCTGCGGCTGAGGCCGCGCAGCAGCCGAGCTGCGTATGCGAGCTGCAGGGTCAGCTCGGCAAGCTGCGAGCCTAGGAATCGAGCGAGATGCCTAGTAAGTAAAGTTTGCCTTGCCTTGCCCATGTCTTCTGACCTGCTCTGTTCTTTCAGCTAGTGAGAATGGCTGAACCAATGAGAACAGTGATGTGGACCTTGGCCCGACATGATCCCGTACGACTGCATCAATCCCCATCACGTGACCTATCGTGTCTCATGCAAGGTGAAATTATGACTGCCTTGAGTTTTTGTCAACTCTGAGAACTTAAACAAAATCTTCCTCTGACAACTTCAATTGACCTGCAGAGCCATTCTCACATGCTCTGACATCTCCCTGTGGTGTATCCATCAGCAGTCGATGCCAGTAATAGAGGACTGGCCACTTCATAATGAAGGGGTTAGAACAGTGCACAGGTAATAGCTCTGCTCCCCCTGCACTATACAGTATCAATGACAGGGCTCACACACATCTGTCCCCTCACACTTCCAGAGCCGTGAGCCCTCCGAGCTGTGAAGACAGCTCGAGCAAAAAATACAAAGATCTTTGCTCCAATGATCTACAGCGTTTAACAAAGAACTCCTCTCCCTGTCAGTCTATCATGTGATTCTCAACAGCAGCAGCAGCAGCAGCGACACTGTTCACCTTTCCTCTTTCCAGCTCTCTCCACACTCCTTTTCCTCCCAAAGGAAGCAGCCTCCTCTGTCTCTCCTGACAAAACTAAACGCCTACCTGCTCTTTCCCCTCCACTCCCTCACTAAATTTAGCTGTCTAATATACACAGATTGGAGATGGTTATTCACTGTTATTCCACACTTATAGTTCATTCAAATCTCACCGGTCATTATTCTTCATCTCACCTCGCTGTCAGTAGACTAGGACCTACATAACTCACCACTCTACAAAATACAATTTCCCTTTCAGGGTAGGGCTGGGCGATATGGCCTGTAAAGAATATCGCAATGTTTTTCGGCTATATCGCGATACACGATATATATCTCGATATTTTTGAAATCTCTCATAAATGCTCAATTTAACCCTTCAGGGTTCATACACATTTCGTTTTCCTTAGGCTATAGATCATGACTGCCCCGCAGCTAGCTACGTTAGCTTCACGTTAGCTTGCATGTAACGTTAGCGTTAGTTGCTTTTGGAGACACAAACCCTGGACGTTTCATTTTGAGTAATGCATGAGGTTCTCTATGCTCTATGGTTTACGCCAGCTCTGGGAGTATGAAGTGCTTTAAATGCGGGGATTTTGGTCACAACAAGCTTGTGGACCGCTGCCTGCTGAGGTAGCCACAACCAGCTAGCTACCGTTAGCCACTACAACAGCTAACGTTAACGCCAAACAAATCCGCTGCCTCCTCCCCATGTTTGGTTTAGCGTAACGCCAGCTCAGACTTTCCCCTAATCTCAGAAACCTTGCGGGACATGTATTGCAAATTGCAATAGTGGTTGTTTTGTTATAATTTGAAACGGTCAACAGCCACACTGGATGCGGCCATGTTTCGCCAGGCCAGCTGCTTGGGTTGGTTGCTGGGACGGGTGTGTGACGCGGTTTGATGCGTTTGACGTATCCATGTGATTCCCCCTCCCTTCCTGAGTGTGACAGAGCTCTCCCTTGAGAGGGAGAGTTGACAAGAGGAAACGTGAAGCAAGCGAGTCATGCCGGCGGCTTAAGTTATAAACAATGCGTGACAATTATACTTGAATGTTCGCGATATAGTCATTTCTACATCTCACGTGGCACAAGCCGTGATACATCGAGTATATTCGATATATATCGCC
>NC_139627.1:34396330-34586330 GCF_964638095.1 Poromitra crassiceps | reverse complement strand
TTAACACCTGATCAATGTAATTGAGCCAGCGTATGAGCTTCCCTCACGGAGCACCATTACCAGGCGGAGTGAAAAGCGCTTCATAGCGCTTGGCAAATAGGCATTTTGTAAAAATAATAATAATTAAATAAAATTCTTAAAAAAAAACAAAAAAAAAGAATATTATCGATAATCGATCGTTAATTTTCCCAAATTTCGATTGTGGAAATTGATTTAAAATGAACATCCCTAGTTCACTATGTACCATGTGATGTGCTTGATAAAGGTTCACTATGTACCATGTGATGTGCTTGATAAAGGTTCAGTATGTATCATGTGATGTGCTTGATAAAGGTTCAGTATGTACCATGTGATGTGCTTGATAAAGGTTCACTATGTACCATGTGATGTGCTTGATAAAGGTTCAGTATGTATCATGTGATGTGCTTGATAAAGGTTCAGTATGTATCATGTGATGTGCTTGATAAAGGTTCAGTATGTACCATGTGATGTGCTTGATAAAGGTTCAGTATGTACCATGTGATGTGCTTGATAAAGGTTCAGTATGTACCATGTGATGTGCTTGATAAAGGTTCAGTATGTATCATGTGATGTGATTGATAAAGGTTCAGTATGTACCATGTGATGTGCTTGATAAAGGTTCACTATGTACCATGTGATGTGCTTGATAAAGGTTCAGTATGTACCATGTGATGTGCTTGATAAAGGTTCAGTATGTACCATGTGATGTGCTTGATAAAGGTTCAGTATGTACCATGTGATGTGCTTGATAAAGGTTCAGTATGTACCATGTGATGTGCTTGATAAAGGTTCAGTATGTATCATGTGATGTGCTTGATAAAGGTTCAGTATGTATCATGTGATGTGCTTGATAAAGGTTCAGTATGTACCATGTGATGTGCTTGATAAAGGTTCAGTATGTACCATGTGATGTGCTTGATAAAGGTTCAGTATGTACCATGTGATGTGCTTGATAAAGGTTCAGTATGTACCCTGTGTGATGTGCTTGATAAAGGTTCAGTATGTACCATGTGATGTGCTTGATAAAGGTTCACTATGTACCCTGTGTGATGTATGATGATGTCAACTATGAGGGAGGTCCCTGATTGGCCCGTGGACACCGGCTCCGGGCTAGTGGCCAGATGGTCCCGCAGAACAAAACAGAAGTTGAGTTCACGTGACATGCTAGTGTTTTGCTATTATATTTCATTTCTGCTATCCAATTCAGTTGTTTCTCATCTCCATTTTGCCTTTGTTTATTTCTTGGGTTTTTAACATCTGCACAATTATTTTTTTCCTCTTCTTCCTGCTTGTTTTTTTATTTTTTATTTGGTGTTTCTCTCAAGCGCTATCAAGCATGAAGCTTTACCAACTACTCAGTCTTGTGGACCAGCTGTGCATCATGTTCTCACAACTGGGCAGATTAGTTACGATTCCAGACTCATCTCTAAGCGGCTAATTTATAAGTGTTTTGGCAGATTCAAGAATACTTTGTGTTATTTTCCCTGAGATTAGTTGGGCTATTATCTCTGAGTCAGGTATGTTTTTACAGCTCGGACAGCACCACTCTTGCACTAATGATATCCACAGATTCCAGTCCACACATAAAAACTTCCAAATTCAAATGATAGATAGATTAGCACTAGAGTAAGATCTAAATATAGTATATTCACAGGCTCGTGAAATCTAAATGATTCAAAAAGCCCAAATTGGTTTTTGATGAGCCCCTGGGAATAGGAAATAACCCTAAGATAACATTTGAAACGGCTGAGATATTATTGTCTCACATAATTTCTTTCTTTCTTTCTTTCTTTCTTTCTTTCTTTCTTTCTTTCTTTCTTTCTTTCTTTCTTTCTTTCTTTTTCTTTCTTTCTTTCTTTTTCTTTCTTTCTTTGTTTCTTTCTTTCTATGGAAGCATGAATCAACATGACTGTGTGGGAGTAATAATACATATATTCTGGTAAGTTCTACAAAAGCAACACCTCACTAAAGTAAAAATCACTTTGGGCCAGATCCAGATCTGGGGGAGGATTGGAGAAGATAGCAAAAGAAAAAATGAGGGGAGCAGAGGAGAGGACAGGAGAGGAGGAGAGGTGAGGGGAGGAGAGGACAGGAGAGCAGAGGAGAGGAGAGGGGAGAGGAGAGCAGAGAGGAGAGGACAGAACAGGAGAGGAGAGGAGAGGAGAGGAGAGGAGAGGAGAGGAGAGGAGAGGAGAGGAGAGGAGAGGAGAGCAGAGCAGAGGAGAGGAGAGGGGAGGAGAGGAGAGGAGAGCAGAGCAGAGGAGAGGAGAGGAGAGGAGAGGAGAGGAGAGGAGAGGAGAGGAGAGGAGAGGAGAGGAGAGCAGAGGAGAGCAGAGGAGAGGAGAGCAGAGCAGAGCAGAGGAGATGAGAGCAGAGGAGAGGAGAGGGGAGGAGAGGAGAGCAGAGGAGAGCAGAGGAGAGGAGAGCACAGCAGAGGAGATGAGAGCAGAGGAGAGGGGAGGAGAGGAGAGCAGAGGAGAGGAGAGGAGAGCAGAACAGAGGAGAGGAGAGGAGAGGAGAGCAGTGGAGAGGAGAGCAGAACAGAGGAGAGGAGAGCAGAGGAGAGGGGAGGAGAGGAGAGGAGAGGAGAGGAGAGGAGAGGAGAGGAGAGGAGAGGAGAGCAGAGCAGAGGAGAGGAGAGCAGAGGAGAGGGGAGGAGAGGAGAGGAGAGGAGAGGGGAGGAGAGCAGAGGAGAGCAGAGCAGAGCAGAGGAGATGAGAGCACAGGAGAGGAGAGTGGAGGAGAGGAGAGCAGAGGAGAGCAGAGGAGAGGAGAGCACAGCAGAGGAGATGAGAGCAGAGGAGAGGGGAGGAGAGGAGAGCAGAGGAGAGGAGAGGAGAGCAGAACAGAGGAGAGGAGAGCAGAGGAGAGGGGAGGAGAGAAGAGCAGAGGAGAGCAGAGGAGAGGAGAGCAGAGGAGAGGAGAGGAGAGGGGAGAAAAGCAGAGGAGAGGAGAGGAGAGGAGAGGAGAGGAGAGGAGAGGAGAGGAGAGGAGAGGAGAGGAGAGGAGAGGAGAGGAGAGGAGAGGAGAGGAGAGGAGAGGAGAGGAGAGGAGAGGAGAGGACCCAAAAAAAGCAGATTGAGGTGTGTGGCTCGGCAGCGGCACAGAGCCTTGGGGCAGAAGCGAAGAACAGAAATGATGCGATAAGAAAGCCCAGGAGGTCAGAAGAAAAACAGAGCAAGTGTGTGTGTGTGTGTGTGTGTGTGGTGTGTGTGTGTGTGTGTGTGTGTGTGTGTGTGTGTGTGTGTGTGTGTGTGTGTGTGTGTGTGTGTGCTGTGCACGCACGCACGTGTGTGATAGAGAGCGAGAGAGAGGTGGGAGAGTGGGGGGGGTGGGGGATGGAGAGCAGGAGAGTAAATGCCTCTTATAGATGTGTTGTCCAGCAGCTTCCCAGAGGCTATAGGCTAATATTACAGGAGGCAGAGCAGAGGTTCCACATGAGTCTGTGGCCTCAGGATGCATCGACAGGCACGTTCAATACCGTCAAGACGCTGCAGACCCTTCTGGCTTTTATGCAACAATTATATTGACTTCTCTGAGTCAAATTACACCACTCCAGATTTCCATCCAGCCAGAAGTGACTCTACAGTCTCCCTTTAAAAAAACATCCCCACTTTACTCATGTCAGTGGGCATTGTGTGGCACTGTCAGCTGGTGACATCATGCACAGGTGAGAAATCAGTGATAGAGATTAGAGATATATAGAGTGAACAGTGTCACTGGCGCTGGATGAAAGGGCTGCAGAGAGGGCCCGCTGCTCTGCAATCAGCCAAATTCCCTCTTTCAACAGTCAACACTGCATGTGTGCACACTGCACAGCCTGAGCCTCACACAAGGAGGAGAATTAAATCTTTAAAGCAGCGTCGGCGCAAAGTTTCCCAAAATAGCTCACTACCAACATTTCAATAGTACATTTTACTTATTGAAATGCTGCTATGAAATATTTAATTCAGTAGTGGATTTTAGAAACATTTAAAACTTTCACCAAATATTTTCTGCAAGCTGAAATTCCATTTCAGCGTGACGTCCAGAGGGCATTATGTCTGCAGATTGGGATCTGAGTAGCCAGACAAACTGCAGCACAGCTGAAAACATGGCCACAGTATGAAACTAGAGGGCACTCGGTACAGTGCATACCTCCGCCAACCTTTCTACAAAGTGTTGTGGTGCTATGTGAATCCGTTTGGAACTTAAGCCCGTTTTTGTGATTGGCCACGAAAATGACCACACCCCATTGGTCCAGTGGGCATGGAAAGTTAATCAGTTCTTCTTTGGTCCATGACCAACCTTTCTACAAAGTTCTGTGGTTTTACGTGAATCCATTTGAAGTTAGGAGCCTTTTTGTGATTGGCGACGCCCCGTTGCTACACCCCCTTTTGGCCAGTGGATGTGGACAGTTAATAAATATATACAGTATATATATTTTTTTTTTCAGATTTTTACAAATTTTTCTCCCCAATTGTACTTGGCCACTTTTTCCCGCTGCTCCACCCTCTGCCAATCTGGGGAGAGCTGAGAGCCGAGACTAGCACCATCCTTCCTCCGACACATGCGCAGCTGCCAGCCGCTTCTTTTCACCTGACAAGGGGATCACACTATTCCCACCAGTTCCTTTCCACCCCGACCAGGCACCCCAACCAACAGGAGGTTGCGCTAGTGCAGCGACCAGGACACATACCCCCAATCCGGCTTCCCACCCGCAGACACAGGCAAATCATCCCTGGATGCCCGAACAAGCCGGAGGTAACACGGGGGACGGGGTGCGAACCTGCGACCCCCGCGTTGGTAGGCAGGGAATCTATCGCTACACTACCCGGATGCCCTAGTAATCATTTCTAAGTTGGCCCATGACCTACTTCACTACAAAGCTTTGTATAAATTAGTTTATAACCTTTTAAGATATCCTGCCGACAATCAGACAGACGGACAGACAGTCACAAAGACCGGTCAATTCCAATGGCAGAGGTAACAAGTCTTGACATGAATCCCAGTTCACCTGAACTGGTTGACAAAAGTGGTAATACTTAGTATTTACTATTTTGCTTACACATTGCTCACACATTTTTCTGACTCTGCACCCTTCCCCCCCTGACTGATGAAGTCATGGAGCTCAAGTAAAGTTTGTCTTTCATGTTGAATGCATGAACTGAATGTTGGCCTGAACTGAAAGTTGACCACTGGCACATATGTCAAAATTAATTGGAAAACTACCTTCATTCCTGCTTTTTTTAAATGAGAATGGACAGAAATGATAACATCATCACTACATGTAACAACAAATACAGTAGGAACAAACTTTTCATTAAGAAAACAGATTAAAAATATTTTTCTTGGTTTAATTGTATCTCATTGACTTTTTGTTCACAATTTTCTATGCCATAAAACAGTGGGTAAAGTTATGTTTTTGTCACGTCCAGCTATTTTGACGCTGCATTAACAATGAAAATATCTGTCATCTTTTGGACAGCCGAGCCATGCTCTAATCAAAACATCCTCCATTGCAATCAACGGTTTCCTGTCTGGCTTCCCTCAAACCAGCAGAGCTACGATGTGAATGCACCAGCAATATAGTCAAACCAGCAGAGCATTACCATGTGAATGCACCAGCAATATAGTCAAACCAGCAGAGCTACGATGTGAATGCAGCAGCAATATAGTCAAACCAGCAGAGCATTACCATGTGAATGCAGCAGCAATATAGTCAAACCAGCAGGGCATTACCATGTGAATGCAGCAGCAATATAGTCAAACCAGCAGGGCATTACCATGTGAATGCACCAGCAATATAGTCAAACCAGCAGAGCATTACCATGTGAATGCACCAGCAATATAGTCAAACCAGCAGAGCATTACCATGTGAATGCACCAGCAATATAGTCAAACCAGCAGAGCATTACCATGTGAATGCACCAGCAATATAGTCAAACCAGCAGAGCTACGATGTAAATGCACCAGCAATATAGTCAAACCAGCAGAGCTACGATGTAAATGCACCAGCAATATAGTCAAACCAGCAGAGCATTACCATGTGAATGCACCAGCAATATAGTCAAACCAGCAGAGCATTACCATGTGAATGCAGCAGCAATATAGTCAAACCAGCAGAGCATTACCATGTGAATGCACCAGCAATATAGTCAAACCAGCAGAGCATTACCATGTGAATGCACCAGCAGAGCATTACCATGTGGATGCAGCAGCAATATAGTCAAACCAGCAGAGCATTACCATGTGAATGCACCAGCAATATAGTCAAACCAGCAGAGCATTACCATGTGAATGCACCAGCAATATAGTCAAACCAGCAGAGCATTACCATGTGAATGCAGCAGCAATATAGTCAAACCAGCAGAGCATTACCATGTGAATGCACCAGCAATATAGTCAAACCAGCAGAACATTACCATGTGAATGCACCAGCAATATAGTCAAACCAGTGGAGCATTACCATGTGAATGTACCAGCAATATAGTCAAACCAGCGGAGCATTACCATGTGAATGTACCAGCAATATAGTCAAACCAGGAAAAGGTAACAGACCCCTCTCATCCCTCTCAGCCTGTTTACCCTCATGCAGTCAGGGAAAAGGTAACAGACCCCTCTCATCCCTCCCACAGCCTGTTTACCCTCATGCAGTCAGGGAAAAGGTAACAGACCCCTCTCATCCCTCTCACAGCCTGTTTACCCTCATGCAGTCAGGGAAAAGGTAACAGACCCCTCTCATCCCTCTCACAGCCTGTTTACCCTCATGCAGTCAGGGAAAAGGTAACAGACCCCTCTCATCCCTCTCACAGCCTGTTTACCCTCATGCAGTCAGGGAAAAGGTAACAGACCCCTCTCATCCCTCTCACAGCCTGTTTACCCTCATGCAGTCAGGGAAAAGGTAACAGACCCCTCTCATCCCTCTCAGCCTGTTTACCCTCATGCAGTCAGGGAAAAGGTAACAGACCCCTCTCATCCCTCCCACAGCCTGTTTACCCTCATGCAGTCAGGGAAAAGGTAACAGACCCCTCTCATCCCTCTCACAGCCTGTTTACCCTCATGCAGTCAGGGAAAAGGTAACAGACCCCTCTCATCCCTCTCACAGCCTGTTTACCCTCATGCAGTCAGGGAAAAGGTAACAGACCCCTCTCATCCCTCTCAGCCTGTTTACCCTCATGCAGTCAGGGAGAAGATAACAGATCCCTCTCATCCCTCTCACAGCCTGTTTACCCTCATGCAGTCAGGGAAAAGGTAACAGACCCCTCTCATCCCTCTCACAAGGCAGTCAGACTCCTAGACCTCAAGGGATAATATGAACTGTTGTTTCTGAACTGTTGATGCAACCACACTTTAGGCCTAATATTTCTATTGGTCATTTTACTGGCACTTTAGGCCTACATATACTTTATTGGCCATTACCATTTAAATTAGCATTGACCTTTTATCTAGTTTTATTTACAATATTTATTGACTATTTTACCCTTACCCGTGTCTGTGTGGGTTTTCTCCGGGTGCTCCGGTTTCCTCCCACCATCAAGAAAGACATGTATGTTAGGGTTAATACTCCTGTCAGTGCCCCTGACCATGGTACTGGCAAAATAACTGGAGTTGGTCCCCGGGCGCTGCACAGTGGCTGCCCACTGCTCCTAGTTCTAGGAAGGTTCCTAGTAGAGGATGGGTCAAATGCAGAGGATGAATTTCCCCAAGGGGATAAATAAAGGATAACTTAACTTAACTTAACTTACACTGTCTTTGCCTCATAATTCTTTCTGGTGCTTTTAAGCGAAACGGTTCGTTTTTATGTATGGAAGTGCATAAAAATGACTATTAAAGAAATCTTGAATCTTGAATCCATAGATATCAAAGTCTCTGAGAGTTGCATTTGCATTCTTCTCTATTGCTCTCTCTCTCTCTCTCTCTCTCTCTCTCTCTCTGTGTATTCAATAAGCTGTATTGACATGACAGTTGTGTAACAGTATTGTCAAAGCAAATGTGCACTGATAATGCTCATCTATAAAAATGAAAGAAACAGAATTTACATAAAACATACATTACAGAAATCCATCAGAACTTGAAATAACAGATGGACACTGTCTGTCTGTCTGTCTGTCTGTCTCTCTGTCTGTCTGTCCGTCATCCATCTAAAACATCAATAGAACTATTAGTACACTGTATGGACAGACCTTCAGAGGACAGTCAGTAGCTGTCCCTCAGGCTGTGGCAACTGAACACATATTTTGCTGCTATTTTTGGAGTCTTTCTATCACCTTGGATCCTAGGACTAACTGTTATTGATGACTTTCAGAAAATATGTCCTCCTTATGTCATCAGATTATTTTGTTTTTGCAGTGAAGAAGAAAGTGCAGCTGTCTCGACCTCACCTGTCCTACAGTGACCACAGAGTCTCTCTTCTTTTGGAAGCCAGGTTTTGCTTCCTCTCACTATAGTTTCAAGATTCAAGATACATTTTTTTTTTTTCTGATTTCCCCATTTTCTCCCCAATTGTATACTTTGCCCATTTCCCCCTGCTGCCCCGGTCCCTGCTCCACCCCCTCTGCTAATCTGGGGAGAGACTAGCACGACACATACGCAGTTGCCAGCTGCTTCTTTTCACCTGACACTGGGGAGCTTCACCGGCAGGGCGTAGCATGTGAGTCAGATGACGCTATTCCCACCAGTTCCCTTCCACCCTGACAAGGCGCTCCGACCGACCAGAGGAGGCGCTAGTGCAGTGACCAGGACACACCCTTAATCCGGCTTGCCACCCGCAGACACAGCCAATTGTGCCTGTATGGACGCCCGACCAAGACGGAGGTAGCACGGGGGCGGGAACCTGCGACCCTCATGTTGCTGCTAGGCAGGGAATCTACCGCTACACTACGTGGACGACCACAGGCCTTGTCTTTTTGGGGATGGGGTAGTAGTTGAGGGTGAGACAGAGTCAGGTCTGGCTGGCTTTCGTGACTTCTGCCTTTTAAAGAGCCTGTTGACATCTTTCTCCTGAATGCAGAGAGGTGTTGGAGGAGGGGGGGATGGCGGAAGAGGTGAGCTGGAGCTGTCGGGGGGGGGGGGGGGGATTGGAGATGTTGGCGGCCTGGTTAAGCAGGTGTCACAGGGGTTGGGGTCAGTGCTGTGTTGTCTGTTGAAGCGGCAGTAGAACTCATTCAAGCAGCTGGCTAGATGAGCATCGTCTCAAGCCTTTCCAAACAGAGGCTGGGTTGTTGTCCAAGACATAGCCAGACTGTGGTCACTGAGTCTGTACTTGGTCAGGATTTGTCTGTCTCTCTGTCTCTCTCTCTGTCATCATCAGCACATCACTTTGTTGTAAATCAGTGTGTGGTGCATCAGCAGAAAATCCCTGCAGCTCCACAGGAGCTGTCATGTGACCAGTCCTCTGGGGGTCCTGGAAGTAGCGAGTGGTAAGATGTGCCACGTGTCAGAGGGAACCTACTTAGAGCCACGTTACACCCCTGCTTATTACACAGCACCACACCTCCATGCTCGCAAAAGTGGGAGATATTGTATGTCACATAGATCCCACTATTGAGGGCAGAGGATGAGCCAAATTATGAAATGATTTATGGAGCTTCCATAAGAGACGATGCAGAACAACCAAGTGGGGAAAAGCACAGGCTATATTATCCTGCTGCAGCGTCTATTTTGAGAGGTGCCTCAATTTCATGGTCTTATATAGAAAAGAAATAGGAGAGTGATCAGAAGTGTGGCTAGCCTTCTACAGTAGGTAAAGCCAACCATTGAGGTCAATGGAATCAGGGAGTCCTTGAAATGTATCTATTAAACTTAAAGAAAGAAGAACTTCAACTTCAAACTTGTTCCCTGAGTAAAAAAAAGACAGGATTATTGTTGGTGTAAAGAAGGATGTTGAGACATGATGCAAAATTATAAATATTATGTGTAAGCAGGTCAGGTGAAGGCTCATCTCCAATGATTGTGTGTGTGTGTGTGTGTGTGTGTGTGTGTGTGTGTGTGTGTGTGTGTGTGTGTGTGTGTGTGTGTGTGTGTGTGTGCGTGCGTGCGTGCGTGCGTGTGTGTGTGTCTGTGTGTGTGTGTGTTGGGGGAGGGCACTGAACACCCATAAATATGTTCAAATGTTTTCGAAGTCCATCCAATTACTTTCGGTGTTGATAATAAAGTCATGATGTGCGTTTAGTATAAAAGAAAAAAGTACAAATGACAGCACCGCGGATATATGCCTCTGCCAACAAGTGAGCAGTCGACATCCGTGTCGCATGTGCAGTAGGGATGTTCATTTTGAAAAATTTCCAAAATCGATAATCGGTGAAAATTAACGATCAATTATCGATTATCGATCATATTAACACGTTCACTGCCAATGACGTGTTAACACGTTTTCAGAATCCAGCTGTTGACTGCCAACGACGTGTTAACACGTAAAAAAAAAAATAGTTTTTTTTTTTTTGACGGTGGGGCGTTGATCAATCCCTTTTACGTCTCCTATACAATTATTGGAGGTATTGAATGTGTATAATCTATTTTACCGACCCACTAAGTGTTGACAGTGCTCCCCCCAGACGAGCGAAAGCAAAGAAAAAACAGCGGCGGGAGGAAGCCATTCTCAAGGAAATTGCTTGGCGATTTTACAGTCATCCAGACTTGCCCGAGCGGCCGCGCCAGCAGCAGCAGCACAGAGAGCGGAGAGCGATTTGCATAATAGATTATAGGTGAAACACACTTTGAAACACCGCAGAAAGGCCAGAATCAACATCTGCCCATCGCCCACGCATTCCCCGGCCCATCTTGACTCGCACAAGGAGCGTCGCAGGCAGGCAAGCAGCAGCAGCAGCAGCAACGCGCTTGACACGCCCGCTGCAGAGCCAGGAGGAAGGAGGAGAAGACACACGGAGGGAGGAGTTTGAAGGGAGAGGGGTGTTTCCTGCTGTTATGGAGGAAATTACTGTTCAAAACTATTGTTTAGATGTCTGACGGTCTTACTGATGCCAAAAATGAATGGTTAAAGTGACTGTTCTATCGAATTTCACAAAAAGCCATTTATCTCAAAATAAATTTTCAGACGCTGAAACCATGCTGTACTCAACGGCTAATATCTACATAACTACTAACTCTACAAACTAACTCTTTTAGACAGAGAAAGCACACATTCTATTAGTACTTTTGTGAACTTTGTGTTCACAAAGTCAAAGCAGAAAAGAATCCTCGGCCCTTGTAAAATGAGCCAGAATCCTCAAAAAAACCCTCTGGCAAAACCTACCTACAGTAAAAAAAAAAACGGCTGGCAGTGAATGTGTTAAAGCAGCTACGAGCAACTTTTTCGATTGTTATTAAACAGTATAAATTTAATATCAATGCATCACATCTTACCTCTAATAGTCGACGAGACCAAAGCCGTGTGTATCTGAGATTGCTCCCTTAGGTGATTATTAAGTCTATAGTCTGTCTAAACTCGCGCCAACAGGGGGCTCTCTAGAGCGACCGGACCGGGTAACCCGGAAGTGAAACGCGGAAGTGAAACCAGGAAGTGAAACGCAGCTGCCTGCCTCGCCGTTTGCGCTGCCTAGCAACATAACATAAACAATGTGAACGCCACGCATACTCGCGGGAACATCTCTCGTTATATTCTAACAGGTTTTTGGAAGTTATTTTGTGGTTATGGCCGAAGTGGCTGCTGCAAACCGTTTCATTTCAATTCCTGATCTGCCCTGGCTACAGACACACTAACACTGGCCGATTCACTCGGGGTTCAAGCGAGACTACTCTGCGTTGATCTCGTCGACTATTAGAGGTAAGATGTGATGCATTGATATTAAATTTATACTGTTTAATAACAATCGAAAAAGTTGCTCGTAGCTGCTTTAATACTTCGATTTTTTTTTTTTTTTTTTTTTTTTACAAAATGAATGCCTATGGCAGAAAATACGAAAGACAACGTGTTCTCCTCAATTAACTCTTTATTTCAATGTGTCTCCTCTCCAACACTGCTGTCCCCGGCGCATGCCGGTGTGAATTTCCCATGTTTAAAACAGTTTTGTTGGCACAAAGGCCCGTGCCCAGCCAGAAAACTAGAGACTATAGCCTATGAAGCTCCACCTCACGTTAGTCGGCTGTGCAATGGAGTGGGGCGAGGAGGAACGAATTCCACCCAAACCTAGTCCCAAAAAAGAATAATAATAATAATACTTTTTATTTTTTTATTTTTTTAATAATTAAAAAATCGATCCAAATGCCACAGGATCGATTCCAATCCTTAACGATCAATTATCGATTTTCGATAATTGATGAACATCCCTAATGTGCAGACTTTGAAGTTTGAGCCAAATGTGAAATTGAAAGAAATTCCATCAAGGCGTTACCGAGATATTGCGTTAACGAGCTTGAAAATGGCGTTTGTGAGGTCACAGTGACCTTGACCTTTGACCACCAAAATGTAATCAGGTCATTCTTGAGTCCAAGTGGACATTTGAGCCAAATGTGAAAAAATTCCGTCAAGGCGTTACTGAGATATAGTGTTAACGAGCTTGAAAAAATTAAGTTTGTGAGGTCACAGCAGGGGCGGACTGGGAAAATAATTCAGGCCGGGCATTAGATACCAAGAAGGCCAGGCCGATACGGGCCGACGCGCGTGCCGTGTCCGAAGGACGCCAGTGAAAATTTTGGGCCGTTTGAAGCCCAATTTGGGCCGTTTGAAGCCAGATTTGGGCCATTTGAAGCCTGATTTGGGCCGTTTGAAGCCCAATTTGGGCCGTTTGAAGCCCAATTTGGGCCGAGTCCAATTTTACAATGAGATGCACCCACTTTAACCCTGAATAAAGTAATAAAACCACTAGTAAACCAGTAGGCGGCGCCTGGCCTGCTGTTCAGTGAGTGGCCTGACTGCGGGCACCAAATTTTTTTTTTTTTTTTTTTTTTTGCAGGCCAGGCCACCGGGCATTTGCCCGACGTGCCCGATTATGCAGTCCGCGCCTGGGTCAGAGTGATCTTAACCTTTGACCTTTGACCACCAAAATATAATCAGTTCATTCTTGAGTCCAACTGGATGTTTGAGCCAAATGTGACAAAATTCCATCAAGGCATTCCTGAGATATCGCATTAACAAGCTAGAAAATGGCATTCATGAGGTTACAGTGACCTTAACCTTTGACCTTTGACCACCAAAATCTAATCAGTTCATCCTTAAGTTCAACTGGACGTTTGAGCCAAATGTGACGAAATTCCGTCAAGGTGTTCCTGAGATATCGTGTTAACGAACATCGGATGGACGGACGGACAACCCGAAACCATCGCTGGCGGAGGCATAAAAATGTTTTAGATGTATCAGCACCCCATAATTCCTCCCTAACATTTATACCTGATTTAAAGAAATGGACATATGGAAATATCTTGGTGTGTGGAAATTATTTTTGTTTGTGACATTCCTAAAGGTCAGTGTAAGCCCAGAGTTAGCATATGGTTAAGAGGTACAGTAGGTAGTGGTACATGAAAAAAATTGGCAAGGTAACTTCAGAGATGTTCAGACAGTGACCTCTATGTTATTTCTAATAACATGTAAGTGGAGCTCTCCTCCAGTACCAAAGATACATTCGTTCCTGTTTAAAGTCAATTTAAGTGCTGGTCTCTTGAGATTAGAAATTGATCCGAGTGCCACGTTTACAGAACATGGTCATTGATGGGCCCAAACAGCATTTTCCGTGACCTTAAATGACTTAAAACTAATGAGGATAAGAAATAAAACTAATAACACTTCATAAAACTGACCATTAAGAATCAATTTATGGCAGTGTCTCGATCAGTATGTGATCCTGCACACAGCAGTCATCGAGTTATTCATTAAAAATCTGACAGGATCATGTCACTGTCCTTCCACAAATGGCCAATTTCATCCCTCTATGTTGAACATGATTCAACATTCTAAGAAACCGTGTACTGTACCATGTTCTGCTAAGGAGAAGGTGCAAAATTATTGTGAGCATTAGTTCTAAGGGGGTCCTCAATGTGATTTATTTGAATATGATCAATAGGACATACTGCATGTACAGAAGGGCTACTGGGGGAGCAGGGCATCTCACACCTATAATAAGGCAAGGGGTATCGCGCACGGTGCCCAATTGGCAACAGGCGAGGCATGCTAGAAATTAGTGCCACACCACAGCCTGTCGTGAGCTATTGCTTAATTGAACAAGGCTGCAATAGAGAAACAGGTACGAAAAGCGCTTTAACACATCTAATTAGCAGAGAACAAATATTGTTCTTCCACACAAACATCCCAGTAGAAACAAAGATGAACGAAATTCGAGAATGTCATCTTTGCTGCATGAGATGTTTCATACATTGTTTTTAATAAATGAAAACTGCTTTAGGCAGACTAGCAGCAATCAGCTAGATCCTAACCTATAAACGCCATCATCAAGGCTGCATTCACAAAGAAAAGCTGCTTGTTAAAGTACTCAATTTCCTCACAATCACTGCCAGGTTTAAACAGTGAAGGTAGGTAGCCTTACGCCATTTACTAAAAACAAGCACCTATCATCAGTAGAGCCATGTGGAAAGAAAGACTGACAACTTCACTGCATTATCATCTGATATGCAAGCTATATTGACCCATAAGCTGACAGAAAGTTGATCAACAGAGATAAGTTTGCCTTGGAGGCCCGACAGATCGGTTCAATTTCCAAAACAAGATTGCAAATGACATGACACTATTGGGTCTATGCTCTGCTACAACTGAATCCTATTCACCTTATTCTTTGCTCACACATGGACGCTTCCGCATTACGTCATTTTGTAATAGTATTTCCGTTTTGACTTGCCAAAAACTCCGCAGGCAAGATGGCTGCGCACAGTCCGCATTTAAACTGGCAGAATTACTCCGCCATAAACTAACATATCTTGGCCAATACGTATGTAACATGCAAAATAAAACAACCCGTAATATCTTAATTTTATGTAGAATGCAGAGGATATGTAACTGTTTAGTTAAACTTGCATTCCAGGAATATTGTGCTCTTAAGACGACGTTAGTGGAGTGGACGTTAGGTTGCGCACCAATGTTAGGTTGCGTAACCTATGTGCGATTCGAAATAACGCATCCGAGATAGAAACGTTATGAATATAGCCACGTTATAAACAACAAACTAACGCTGGTGATCCGTATGGAATCAGTGTTACTCGAAATGGTTAACGGTTATATCAATTTGGTCATTCAGTGGCATTTTACTGCCATATAACATAACTAACTAGTGGCTAATATTATTAGCCACTAGTGGCCTTCGCAACTAGCACTGAACCGGAAGAACAAATACGTTTGCGTTGAACGCGGAAGAGAGAAAAAGTGGGCGTGGTGAATAAGGTGAATAGAGGGTATGCACACCCACAGGAACACGCCCCCTCAATCGGGAATGAGTGTCAAAATGAGTGTCAAGTTCCTACCTGAGCAGCAGGTGTCACTTATCTAGGCTGATTACTGCATTCAAGCTCAGTCTTGCTGTGACTCAGTGGGCGTGACCCCACAGTGACTTCTGCCTCTGTGACATCACATGCATACCCTCTATTCTTCAGGAGGGCATTTGGGGCCACTGTGTTATGTACATTTAAATCTAGACTAACAATGCTGGTAATAAATCAGTGCTGAAAAAGGACAATAGGACATAACTACTTTAATTCATATGACATGGGTCACATGACTCGCTGGTGTCCGCTTTCAGGAGGGGTCGATTACATTATATATGTTCAGCAGATGGGGTGCCAACTCCAAATGAGGTGCTATTGTTGTGGATGTATTAAAGCTAATCTTTACAGGCCTAAGAACATACACACACCTACAGTAAATCATTATAAAACTAAGGTGCTCTCAGAACCTCTGTAAGAACACACACACACCTACAGTAAATCATTATAAAACTAAGGTGCTCTCAGAACCTCTGTAAGAACACACACACACCTACAGTAAATCATTATAAAAGGTGCTCTCAGAACCTCTGTAAGAACACACACACACCTACAGTAAATCATTATAAAACTAAGGTGCTCTCAGAACCTCTGTAAGAACACACACACACCTACAGTAAATCATTATAAAAGGTGCTCTCAGAACCTCTGTAAGAACACACACACACCTACAGTAAATCATTATAAAAGGTGCTCTCAGAACCTCTGTAAGACCACACACACACCTACAGTAAATCATTATAAAAGGTGCTCTCAGAACCTCTGTAAGAACATACACACACCTACAGCAAATCATTATAAAACTAAGGTGCTCTCAGAACCTCTGTAAGAACATACACACACCTACAGTAAATCATTATAAAACTAAGGTGCTCTCAGAACCTCTGTAAGAACACACACACACCTACAGTAAATCATTATAAAAGGTGCTCTCAGAACCTCTGTAAGAACCTACACACACCTACAGCAAATCATTATAAAAGGTGCTCTCAGAACCTCTGTAAGACCACACACACACCTACAGCAAATCATTATAAAAGGTGCTCTCAGAACCTCTGTAAGAACATACACACACCTACAGCAAATCATTATAAAACTAAGGTGCTCTCAGAACCTCTGTAAGAACATACACACACCTACAGTAAATCATTATAAAACTAAGGTGCTCTCAGAACCTCTGTAAGAACACACACACACCTACAGCAAATCATTATAAAACTAAGGTGCTCTCAGAACCTCTGTAAGAACACACACACACCTACAGTAAATCATTATAAAACTAAGGTGCTCTCAGAACCTCTGTAAGAACACACACACACCTACAGTAAATCATTATAAAACTAAGGTGCTCTCAGAACCTCTGTAAGAACACACACACACCTACAGTAAATCATTATAAAAGGTGCTCATAGAACCTCTGTAAGAACACACACACACCTACAGTAAATCATTATAAAAGGTGCTCTCAGAACCTCTGTAAGAACATACACACACACCTACAGTAAATCATTATAAAAGGTGCTCTCAGAACCTCTGTAAGAACACACACACACACCTACAGTAAATCATTATAAAACTAAGGTGCTCTCAGAACCTCTGTAAGAACACACACACACCTACAGTAAATCATTATAAAAGGTGCTCATAGAACCTCTGTAAGAACACACACACACCTACAGTAAATCATTATAAAAGGTGCTCTCAGAACCTCTGTAAGAACATACACACACACCTACAGTAAATCATTATAAAAGGTGCTCTCAGAACCTCTGTAAGAACACACACACACCTACAGTAAATCATTATAAAAGGTGCTCTCAGAACCTCTGTAAGAACACACACACACCTACAGTAAATCATTATAAAAGGTGCTCTCAGAACCTCTGTAAGAACATACACACACCTACAGTAAATCATTATAAAACTATGGTGCTCTCAGAACCTCTGTAAGAACATACACACACCTACAGTAAATCATTATAAAACTAAGGTGCTCTCAGAACCTCTGTAAGAACACACACACACCTACAGTAAATCATTATAAAACTAAGGTGCTCTCAGAACCTCTGTAAGAACACACACACACACCTACAGTAAATCATTATAAAAGGTGCTCTCAGAACCTCTGTAAGAACATACACACACCTACAGTAAATCATTATAAAAGGTGCTCTCAGAACCTCTGTAAGAACATACACACACCTACAGTAAATCATTATAAAACTATGGTGCTCTCAGAACCTCTGTAAGAACATACACACACCTACAGTAAGTCATTATAAAACTAAGGTGCTCTCAGAACCTCTGTAAGAACACACACACACCTACAGTAAATCATTATAAAAGGTGCTCTCAGAACCTCTGTAAGAACATACACACACCTACAGTAAATCATTATAAAACTAAGGTGCTCTCAGAACCTCTGTAAGAACATACACACACCTACAGTAAATCATTATAAAAGGTGCTCTCAGAACCTCTGTAAGAACATACACACACCTACAGTAAATCATTATAAAACTAAGGTGCTCTCAGAACCTCTGTAAGAACATACACACACCTACAGTAAATCATTATAAAGGTGCTCTCAGAACCTCTGTAAGAACACACACACACCTACAGTAAATCATTATAAAAGGTGCTCTCAGAACCTCTGTAAGAACATACACACACCTACAGTAAATCATTATAAAACTATGGTGCTCTCAGAACCTCTGTAAGAACATACACACACCTACAGTAAATCATTATAAAACTAAGGTGCTCTCAGAACCTCTGTAAGAACATACACACACCTACAGTAAATCATTATAAAAGGTGCTCTCAGAACCTCTGTAAGAACACACACACACCTACAGTAAATCATTATAAAAGGTGCTCTCAGAACCTCTGTAAGAACACACACACACCTAGAGTAAATCATTATAAAAGGTGCTCTCAGAACCTCTGTAAGAACATACACACACCTACAGTAAATCATTATAAAACTATGGTGCTCTCAGAACCTCTGTAAGAACATACACACACCTACAGTAAGTCATTATAAAACTAAGGTGCTCTCAGAACCTCTGTAAGAACACACACACACCTACAGTAAATCATTATAAAAGGTGCTCTCAGAACCTCTGTAAGAACATACACACACCTACAGTAAATCATTATAAAACGAAGGTGCTCTCAGAACCTCTGTAAGAACATACACACACCTACAGTAAATCATTATAAAAGGTGCTCTCAGAACCTCTGTAAGAACATACACACACCTACAGTAAATCATTATAAAACTAAGGTGCTCTCAGAACCTCTGTAAGAACATACACACACCTACAGTAAATCATTATAAAGGTGCTCTCAGAACCTCTGTAAGAACACACACACACCTACAGTAAATCATTATAAAAGGTGCTCTCAGAACCTCTGTAAGAACATACACACACCTACAGTAAATCATTATAAAACTATGGTGCTCTCAGAACCTCTGTAAGAACATACACACACCTACAGTAAATCATTATAAAACTAAGGTGCTCTCAGAACCTCTGTAAGAACATACACACACCTACAGTAAATCATTATAAAAGGTGCTCTCAGAACCTCTGTAAGAACACACACACACCTACAGTAAATCATTATAAAAGGTGCTCTCAGAACCTCTGTAAGAACATACACACACCTACAATAAATCATTATAAAAGGTGCTCTCAGAACCTCTGTAAGAACATACACACACCTACAGTAAATCATTATAAAACTATGGTGCTCTCAGAACCTCTGTAAGAACATACACACACCTACAGTAAATCATTATAAAAGGTGCTCTCAGAACCTCTGTAAGAACATACACACACCTACAGTAAATCATTATAAAACTATGGTGCTCTCAGAACCTCTGTAAGAACATACACACACCTACAGTAAATCATTATAAAACTAAGGTGCTCTCAGAACCTCTGTAAGAACACACACACACCTACAGTAAATCATTATAAAAGGTGCTCTCAGAACCTCTGTAAGAACATACACACACCTACAGTAAATCATTATAAAAGGTGCTCTCAGAACCTCTGTAAGAACACACACACACCTACAGTAAATCATTATAAAAGGTGCTCTCATAACCTCTGTAAGAACATACACACACCTACAGTAAATCATTATAAAACTATGGTGCTCTCAGAACCTCTGTAAGAACATACACACACCTACAGTAAATCATTATAAAACTAAGGTGCTCTCAGAACCTCTGTAAGAACATACACACACCTACAGTAAATCATTATAAAAGGTGCTCTCAGAACCTCTGTAAGAACACACACACACCTACAGTAAATCATTATAAAAGGTGCTCTCAGAACCTCTGTAAGAACACACACACACCTACAGTAAATCATTATAAAAGGTGCTCTCAGAACCTCTGTAAGAACATACACACACGCCTACAATAAATCATTATAAAAGGTGCTCTCAGAACCTCTGTAAGAACACACACACACCTACAGTAAATCATTATAAAACTATGGTGCTCTCAGAACCTCTGTAAGAACATACACACACCTACAGTAAATCATTATAAAAGGTGCTCTCAGAACCTCTGTAAGAACATACACACACCTACAGTAAATCATTATAAAACTAAGGTGCTCTCAGAACCTCTGTAAGAACCTACACACACCTACAATAAATCATTATAAAACTAAGGTGCTCTCAGAACCTCTGTAAGAACACACACACACCTACAGTAAATCATTATAAAAGGTGCTCTCAGAACCTCTGTAAGAACGTAAACCGTTTCATCATGTTTCCCCTTCAATCCAAGTCCCATCAGGCCTAACCTTGAGGGGACCGAGAGCAGCTCCGGTCACCACAGGTCCCGTGGCCACAGTCGCCCTTGGGGGCAAGCAGCCAGGACAGCATGGGCCATCTCTGCTCTCACCTCTCCACACAATGACTGCCGCATACAGCCAGCCGCATCCACAGGAAGCTGAGGGAAGCTTCATGTATATTCTGATTTTGTCTAATGTGCCCTCCTATAGCCCACCTCTGTCTCTCTCTCTCTCTCTCTCTCTCTCTCTCTCTCTCTCTCTCTCTCTCTCTCTATCTACGCCCTCCTCCATCTTGCTCTCTATCCATTTACCCTCTCTTCTGCACTGATTTGTATGTAAACTTGATTGTCTCTCCGAGGGAGGTGAATAGCAGCCAGGAACTTGAATCTCATCACCACTACAGGTCATATTTCTCAAGAGCAGGACGGAGACAACCCACAATTAATTCACTGTGGAAACTGATGACGCCGCTGCCATTATCATGTTGTCAGATCAGAAGGAAAGCATTTTTCTTGTTGACCTGTGCCATACCCACTGCAGAGACATGTGGGTTCATCCCTCCAACGTCCAGCAAATCATAATAGCATAACAGGAGGTACAGTAAGAAAATAACCTTTTCAGTTAAGTCAATGAAACCTACAATTAAGTTCCGAATACTTTGAAAACAAACTTGCGCAACCTACAGTTGATCCATTCACTCTGTATACTGTGTTTTTCTTGTTGTTGTTTTTGTTTTGTTTTTCCTCTCCCGTTCTCTCCATGTGATAATCCCCATGGGATGTGATTGTTGTCTCGTATGCAACCCACAGCAATTCTGTAAACTAGATGTGAAGAAGATGGATGTGCTCCTTCAAGATCTATTATTATTGTATTTGAATTTGTATTTGTTCCCTCCACTAATGTCTGTCTCTGTCATGTGTACTGTACATGTATGTCTGTTCCTTTGCATTTAAAAATGGAAAAACTGAATAAAAACAAAGTATAAAAAAAAGAAAAAAGAAAACAAACTTGCGCTTCATAGTGCTGTCACACTTGTATCCGCTGTCTCTGTCTTCAATGTGTTGTGAGGCACTGTAACAAAAAGAGTTTGGTGTCGCACTGCTTTTAGAATCTACCTTGCTAAATGTGTGAGCACTTTCATTGCTTTGAAAGTATCAGCTAGTGCTGCTGACAAAACCTCATTTCTATTATCAGGAAACCTCTTGCAGTTTGGCCAATTACAAACTTGCTGCAATTAACGTTTTGTATGGAACCTAGCAACATGCCATTGGTGGTTGGAGGAAGTTATTTTTAGCCAACACTGTTGTTCTTCTAATTGTAGGAGTTCTTGTTTGAATCGTATCCAACCCCTTTAATTATACCTGTGGTTGGCGCCTGTTTTTTTTCAGCTGTAGCTACAAATGAAAGTGGTGTGGGTGGGTGTCACAAATGAATTAACCATGTTATAATATCTATTTTTAAAAAATCCCCTTTTCACCTGTAACATTTGTGTGATTTGCAAAGAACAGAATTTGAGATAGGCCTATATTGCTCTCGCTCTGAGGTGATAATTACATCGATAAAGTTCACCATCAGCAGAATCAGGTTATTAAAATGCACATGTAATTTCAGATTACACCATGGAAGTCTCCTCATACTGTGCTCAGCAAAGAGCAGTTCACGGTAAAAGAATATTTTACACTCATAGGTTCATAACCCTGATATGACAGCCAAAAAGATGTAGGCATAACAATATACACCTAATTAAGGTGTCATTCAATATGCTGGAACAAGGGCAGTTGCTGTTCTTACAAAGTGTTTACCATCTAGTCAAGTATCTGTCACTTACAATTCATTGGCAATGTACGCCATATTATAAATAAATTACTTTATATCAATTGTTGGCACTGTCCAAACCCTTGTGTTTATTTATGTCTTTTCTTAATTTCAATCAATAGATTTTGTACTTTGTCTTCTGTGAGGCACAAATCAAAGCATTTTCATTTTCAGAGCTCTCAGTATTCAGCGCCATTCCAAGGTTGTGCCAAAGCAGACGAGTCCCAAAACTGCTGAGCGGAACGTGAACATGAACGTTGTCTGAATTATCTGAGGTCACAGCTGCATGAGTGTGATGTCACGCTAAGGGCGTTAGGGGTTAATGCTGCATGAGTGTGATGTCACGCTAAGGGGGTCAGGGGTTAATGCTGCATGAGTGTGATGTCACGCTAAGGGGGTTAGGGGTTAATGTTGCTTTGAAGTCCAGAAGCAAACAAGAGCAGTATAGCATCGGAGCCACGGTCTCCTGGCTCTGTCACACACCATAGAGTTTAGCTTCACTTAATACGCTATGAACCATCCTCACGTGGACACTGGACGCCTGTGCATTCTGTGACCTGTACTGTCACTCTGCTGTCAGTGCGCTGCCACTGTGCTACTCTGAGGAGGGTGGCCTATTGACGTTCTCACATCCCTCTGTACTGTATTTCTGCGCTTACAGTAACTGGCTACTCGCCCTCCACATGGATCACAATTAAACCCTCAATTCAAACCACATTTCAAATGGCCTCATTAGAAGCCACTGTGATTCATCTCAGTTGTAACTACCATTCAATGACTTTCTCAAAGCTTTATGATGACAACTATCGTATGCGGTCACGCATTCACCCAGTACTACTGTAGTACGCAGGCTGAAGGACGAAATGGATCTCAGCTAGTTCATTGCTTAATTGAATTAATGACTCATGTATGCTCCCTTCGAGAGACATATACCCTTGCTGGGGCATGTGAGTGAGCATTAAGGCGAGGCCAACGATGCCAGATCTACCAGACCATCAACCCTCAGGGCAATCAATCAACCAAGGATGTGATGCAGCCCGAGCTTCTGGAAAGATCATGCTGGAAAAAATGGGACGTGGCTAAAATAATATAGAATAACTGTAAAGCCACTTTAATGGCTTAGTAAGCCTTTGCAGCAGGACTAGAAGTGGCTTTATACAGTAGCACCTGGACTATTCAAGTCGACTCGCACGCACCTAATGTTACAAACTTTAGCTACTTGATCAGCAGAGGGAAATCAATCATGTTTCTTACACCAGTGATTCACTCTTCAGTTAGTGTTTGCACAATGGCACATCGCCTTGCACACCAAAAAAGTCTGTTGTTCCGTTGCCAGCTCTGTTCACATGCATCAGAATTAGGGATGCACCGATCCACTTTTTTCACTTCTGATCCGATTCCGATACCTGAATTTGGATATCTGCCGATACCGATATTATGCCGATACCAATATTTTTCTTGAATATACAGTATAGGCAAAGATTTGGCCAATTAAAGATTATTTTTTTTTATATACCTTGCAAAAAGCAGACAAAATTAAGAAAATATACAAGGCAAAGAAGGATACTATTATACATGGGCAAATTCCGACCAGCGGCCGTAATTTGTGATTTCGTAATAATTTAATAATTTAATAATTTAATAATTTAATAATTTAATAATTTAATAATTTAATAATTTAATAATTTAATAATTTAATAATTTAATTTGTGATTTCGTAATTTGCGGCCCGCGCTGGAATTGCAAAAAACAAACAAAAAACAACAAAAATCAATTCCGATCCGATCCGTGAATTAGTGCCAAATCGGCACCCGTTACCGATATTGGATGGGATCGGCCCCATCCCTAATCAGAATGGAACATGGCTTGGTGGTTCCTCTTCTTCACAGCCTTGTAAAGCATAGTGACAGCTAGTCTTCCAGTGTGGAAGGCTCCAAAGGGAGCTGAACCCGTAACCCAAGTAATGTCAGTGCTATGCTCTACCCATTAAGCTGCACTGGAACACTGCTCTCTGGCGTCTGGCTTCCACTTAAACAATGCCAATTTGTAGTCTATTTCAAGATATACACTGACTCTATAGTCTATAACTGACACTGATGTCACTGTAGATGAAGTATTGGCATGGCAGATGAATTGCATAGTGTGACGGCAATTTGCAAACAGACAGGCTTTCAATGTGCACAGAAAGATAGTGACAGGAAGAAAGAGGGCGGGGCAAACAACTGGTTGTGTCTAAACAGATGTAAAAAAAAAAGTATGATTTTTTTAAACAAATACTTGTGGCATTATTCACCTTATGTAGCCACGCCCATTTGACCCGGTTGTGTGATCGTGTCACGACTTCTGGCTAAAAAAAAGAAAAAGAAAAAGGCAGGCTGCTCCAATATCATCTAACTCTGAATTACCGTAAATTCCGGACTATAAGCCGCACCGGTGTATAAGCCGCACCTGCAAAGTTGACTATTTTTTTCTTATATAAGCCGCACCGGACTATAAGCCGCGGGTGTTTTAATGTTTTTTTTTTTTTTTTTTTGTGTTTTAATGTTTAATTACCATATGTAAGGGTTCATGCACAGAGGGGATTGTCGGGAAAGAGATGGCTGTTTGAGGAAGCTCCCATTTATTAACATTTCAACAAAACAACATAACACAACACCACCTGTGTTGTTTTTTACAGTGCACACAGTGTCATACAGTGTCATACAGTGTGGTGAAAAGAGGGCAAGAGAGGAAATTAAAACTTATTATAGTTATATAGGATTTATAGTTAGAAAGAGTGCTAAAAAAGAGAGATTTTTTTTTTTTTTTTTTTTTTTTTGTGGAAAAAATCCATAGATAAGCCGCACCGTTATATAAGCCGCAGGGGCCAAAAAAGCCCAAAAAACGGGAAAAAAGGTGCGGCTTATAGTCCGGAATTTACGGTAACTAATAATTTAGCCAATTGTATGTAACATACCAAATAAAAGCAAACGACAATGTCTAAGAATGCAATGCCATGTAACTGGCTCGTTAATTCTCGCATTCCAGGGAATTACGTTAACTGCGGGTCTTATAGACGTAAGTGGCTCGCGCTGCGCTCGGAGGAGAGAAAACCATCTGAAGCTTTCTTTGTTGGAGTCCAGGTATGTTTTACAAGAAAGTGCTCGTCATTGTCGACGATAACGTTATCTGACCTGGCTAACAGTGGATACTCCGCTTGCTTGCTGTGTACCGAGCTCAAAGTAGTAGACTACGTTCTTTGTTTTACCCCCTGCACTGTCCGCTACAAAAACAACGTTCTTCTTCTGACGTTCTTTTGTATTTCGTGCCGTGACCGCTGGAAGTGTTAACACAACCCGGAAGAATTTGGCCCACCCCCGCATATGAATATAAGGTGAATAGAGAGCTAAAGTGAACGTCACTTCCTGCCTTTCTCTGAACACCAGCGTCTGAAGGAATATGAATGGTGGTGAACGGCGAGAGACAATGCTTTTTTTATCCCGTTTGAATTGTGCCACGGGAGTACACATGTTACATTTTGTCCATTTAAACGATAACTACGCATGTCAAGAAAGTCGCAGTTTGTCCTGAAACTGAAACGTAAGGTTTAGTTTTGTCAATCAACTACATCTCATGTCGCACATTATACGTCACACCACAACAATGGACTGGCGGGAGAGTGTCACGTCACTTACGTGACTGGTTGTGCATAGTCTTTCTGATTTATAACTTATAGTGCCACAGTTCTACCACAAACTGCGACTTTCTCGACTTGCAGTTATCTTTTACATTGACAAACATGACATGTGTACTCCACTACTCCCATGGCACAATTCAAACAGGATAAAAAAGGTAGCGTATCGCTGCGTTCACCACCATTCATATTTTTCCGGACGTCGGTGCCCAGAGAAAGGCGGTAAGTGACGTTTGGCTCTCTATATCTGCAGCAAACCTCTGTATAGGTCACATGTACTGTATGTTCTAGAATCCCAAGAATAACCCATGAATCACTGGTGATGATGGAAGCATTCATGGAGCTAAGAGGTCAGCTCCCTGCTAAGAAGTCTGCGTTTGTTTTACTGACGAAATTAGTTTTAATGCAGCCTACAAACAAATCTGTGCTTAGTTACCAAACACTTTCAACAAGAGAAAACACCCACATGATCATGCACATATACTGAACACACACACACACTGACACCCCACACACTCCCCACACACACACACACACACACACACACACACACACACACACACACACACACACACACACACACACACACACACACACACACACACACACACACACACACACACACGTCCTCACTAATACACAAACACATGTATACACAGCACAAAAAGAGCTATTTTGTTGCCCCTGCCATGCAAATATTAGCCCACACTTAAGCAAACAGCAAGTGCCATCTGCTGGAGCAGAAGGCCCTTATAGACCTGATACTTTCAAACTCTTCAGAGTGCCTCAGTGACGGAAGTATGCCTGTGAGTTTTGTTTGTGGAGAGAGAGAGAGAGATCCATCTAACATCACTGTATCCCACCAAATGTTTCTGTGTTGACAGAGTGAAAATCCTCTTGATACAGCTGGGATGGCTAAGTATCTCGCTGCTCTCTCGGTTATGTTGTGTTGCTAAAAATACAGGCTAGGAGCTGGACTATATTCAATCTAGGCCCATGCAGCTCAGGGCTAGTGTGCACTATATCGGAAATGCCTGCCTCTGTCTTTGCCTGCACTGGGCAGGAGGGCCACACAGAGCCTGCTATATTACTACGAGAAAGCTATTAGAAACCACTGGCTGAAACCAGTCTGTTGCATGCTGTACTGAGTCTACTGTAATGTGTTTGACATAGTAGGCTCAGCATTTTGTTAGTGACCTGCATCTTTCACTCATTTTAAGTTGTTGTATGTTGCACCCCACTGACACAGTCTGCATCTTGGCCTACTTCATCATATCCCAGTCAACTATAAGCTCTATCTGCTGCTTCAGCACAAACCCAGGCGATGTTGTACGCACGCACACCATCCGCAGTTCAGGATCATTCAGTGATGTGCCTCCACAAGATAAATGTGGGCTACTCTCACTCAGGATGAAAGTCACATGCCTTCAAATTGCAGACATCTGCACCTGAGCTTTGATCGATTGGCTGCATGGTGTCGATTCGGTTACACGTCCCTGGAGCGGGACTTGGGGAAGTTGGTGTTTTTGCTGCGGCTTCTCCACTGAGCAGCACTCAATCAGCTGCTATTTCACCCCAGCCTTTACATGTTTAGAGATGGCACCACTGTTCCTCTTTATATGGAAATGCCATGCAGGCTGGGCGTCCTAGTACAGCACATTACACACATTAGACAAAGTGTTAAGCTTTGTAGATAGTATGTTTTGTCTTTGCTTTCTTGCAGTGTCAGCAAGGGAAAAACAGCTAAGCTAACAGTATGATGATGATCTACTATGCTGCAGTGGCAATGTCGAGGAAGGAAACAGTGGTGCTGAGCACATCAACTTCAAACCTACTACAACACGAGGGACAGTAACAAGTATTCTGGCTGTATGCTGTCCACCCAGGGGCTTTCTGTCATTCCTACAACAGCAGCCTGTTGAAATAAACATTGTTTGCTCTCTGAAGCTCTACGATATTTCACTGATGTATAGGTGTAAATAAGTGGGGTAGATGATGCTGAGGAAGGCAGAATAGCTTGCATCGCTTAAACAAAAGCCTAATGTTTGGACTGAAATGATGCCGATTGCTCAAGTGGAGAATTTGCATTAGTGCAGTAGAGCCCAATTCCTTTCTACAGTAGCCTACATCATACATGTCATATTCACACCTACAGAACTACTGGCCTGTTAAACATAAACTAAGTCAACATAATCATCTTCCCCCAGGCCCGTGTGATGAACGCTGGCCTGTGATCAGCCTAAAGACAGACATGAAAGAGCAGTCTGTCTCCTCCAGCCGGCTGGCTGAAAACACAGCCAGTATAGCCCATTCCCATCGAGAAGAAGTGGTGTTGCAGAGGGGGAATGCTGCTGCAGTGATCCCGAGCACTGAAAACATGCTTATGGGGGATCACGTTGGATGGACAGAATAGATCAGCGAGTAGCGGTGCCGCGATTTGATCCCCTCGCCACTGAAGGCATTGAAATATCTATCTAAAAAGTTAGGAGATCCTGGTGATGCAGGGGGGCTTTTCGTGTGTCTTTCTGTGCGCTGCGCGTCCCCACAAGCCTGGGCCGATAGTAGCTGCACAGGATAAGTTGTTCCCCCCTCCCAGCGCCTCTGCATCCACTCGCTGCATAAATGTGATTGCAGATCTACGAGCATTACAACAAACAAACGAATAACACAGAGATCCATAGCCACACACACATCGGTTCGCAGCGAAACAGAGGAGTATAGGCATAATGGTGATGAGCTTACCACTTGGATTCTTGTTTTTCTTAAGACTCTTGCCACAAAGACACTGCAGCATATGCGTTCCTTTGCTGAAAATGTTCCAAAGAAACCACATTGATTTGGGCGAAGAGCAATCCAGTGGCTTAAACACCCAGATGAGATCCTTGCGGTTGCATAATAACACAATTGGATCAGTTCTCCAGGACAAGGCTACCAATTGTAGCCTATCATAGAAAAATAGGTATCCAAGTCCTATGCGTTTTCATTCACGTGGCAAAATATCTACTACCTGTCAGACTTCGTAATTAAGGTGTTTTTTTTCTTATTCTGGCGTATAAAGGATGCCACCTGAACTAGTCGATAATAGAAAAATATACTCTATAAATTGCATGTGTCGCACCGGGAGGAGACGTGCAGCCAGTAAACAAACAGAAACTAACGTGAAAACAGTGAAACACGGTGGATTTCCGAGGAGAAAATCATTGCCTATTAGTTCATCACTCTGAGGAGAGGAGGGTGGATCTGCACAGCATCAAAAGCCAAGGGAGGATGCATCCTATGCACAGACTGCTGCAATGATAGCCCCAACAAAACAACACATTGCCGGGGATCAAGTCCACTTGGTTTCTCGTTCAAATCAGCTTGTTTGGCGAGGTCAGATTCCAACAACCTCAGTTTGCATTTCTTTTAGTCTCTCACTCCGCCGCAACGTTTCTCTTGGTGTCTGTCCGTGATTCCTGGAGTAGCCTATGTTTCTTTCCTTGTGGTGGATTTTCTTCAACCCTTTTCACCACGCCACTGGCATCTCCAAAAGTACGGTGCGCTTGTATAAAAAATATTTGCATGAATTTCCCCCTTCCCATCGGACCTCTGTTAGAAATAGACGGGGAGGAGGGGTTAAATTGAAAGATTGGCTTTCCATTACGTAAACACGTGGTTTGTGCGCCGTCATATCGCGGATGGTCTCAGAAATGTTTATGATGCCTTGTCTTAAGCCATTTCAGTGAGGATTCTTGGAAATGATACAGTGAGTAACCCTAGATTTTCTACATTCTTTGCGTGTCTCCCGCACGAAGCATTTGCTGCGCTCTTCATCCCATTTCGATGCGCTGTTTTGATTTTTACTCTAAGTGCTTTACGACTTCCAGCGGCTTTGTGCATCCACATTATGCATTGACACATTTGGGATGAATTAAAGCTCTGTTCCGTTATGAAGTCACAGGTGCCAAGACTCACCTGTGATAGGTTGGTGGGGATGCTTGCGTGGGCCAGTGTCAGTGATCTAAGCAGGGCTGCAGAGCAGACCACAGGACACTGCAACAGCTGAGATCACTACTACTTCCATAGGCTGAGTGTATCTCAGATATGATCTCAGAGTGTGTGTGTGTGTGTGTGTGTGTGTGTGTGTGTGTGTGTGTGTGTGTGTGTGTGTGTGTGTGTGTGTGTGTGTGTGTAGGTGTGTGTGTGTGTGTGTGTGTGGGGGGGGGGGGCTGGGAGGCATTACAAAGCTGAATGTAGAAGGGAATTGAGTGCATAGTGCATACATAGCAGCAAGATGAAGACAGAATATCAAAAATAGCTATAGTGGTTTTAGAAGGACACTCTATATAAATTTGGCAATGTGGACTCTGTTTGTCTGTCTGTCTGTCTGTTTGTTTCAAGAATTTTGGCCGGCCACAGCTATGCCGTTTTACGTGCGATCGGGCTGAAACTTTCAGGGGGTGTAAAGAGCACCCGTGCAGGGCAGATTAATTGCCCTAAGGCTGAGGCTATAGTTCAGTGATGATGTCATCAGTGATGTCATCAGTGGTCATCAGTGATGATGTCATCAGTGATGTCATACATAGGCATTGTGACATCACTGATGACGTCATCAGTGACACACACACACACACGAGAGAGACTGAGGGAGAGAGAGGAGAGGGAGAGAGACTGAGGGAGAGACTCAATAGAGGGAGACATTGTGCACGTGCCAATAGGGCAGGCGAGGCCATGCAGCAGCCAAGCTGCGGGCGAGGCCGTGCAGCGGGCGAGCTACACGGCCAGCTTGACGAGCTGCAGGGCGGGCAAGGCCGCGCAGCGGCTGAGCTAGGAATCAAGCACAGCAAAACAACAAGTTTGTTATATCACAAAACACTATGTTGAAGTTGCCAAGCGCAGCTCTGTTTTGTGGCTTCATCTCTAGGGACTGGAGGCCAGTTGTTGTGATGATCTTTTTCTGCTGTATGAGTGCTTCTCTCCAAGGATTTGATGGTTTTCCATCACAGACTAACATTGTTTTCTTCTGGTTTCCTTCCTCACCAGAAAGGGCCTATGGAGACTGAGTGAAGGGGGTGTGTCGAGGTTCCAGACTAGCCTATACTGTCCAGACTGCTATTCTGTCCTCTTAACAACAGTAAGTTAAATGAAGTGCTATCTGCTGTTTCTCTATTGCAGTCATCATTCGTGCCATCTCATACTGCTGGTGTTGATTCCCTCTCACCATCTCACCACAAATGGCAGATGTCAGGGATTCTGTTAGTGCAGTGGCGTAAGGTATACACACACACAACAGGCCTGAGTGCAAGCAATTTTCAAGTCAAGTCAAGTCAACTTTATTTATATAGCACATTTCCATACAGCGGCAGCTGGAACCAAAGTGCTTCACAGGTATAGGCAGGTACAAATAAACAGATGAGTGCAAAGTACTAAATAAAATATGACACAATACAAGAAATAATGGCAATTTAAAAATGAGGGAGAAGGACTAGAGGCAATAAGACAATAAGACAATAGAACAATAAAAACAGTAAAACAATAAAAACAATAAACAGTAAAGCCAGGGACCTATTGAGGGCTAAGTGGGGGGAAAGGCCAGGGAGAACAGGTGGGTTTTTAGTTGTGATTTAAAAACCTCGAGTGTCTGGGCGGCTCTTACATGGAGGGGGAGGCTGTTCCAGAGCTTGGGAGCAGCAGCCGAGAAGGCTCTGTCCCCCCTAGTTTTCAGCCTGGTTCTGGCACCACCAGCAGGGACTGGTCTGCTGATCTAAGGGATCTGGAAGGGGTGTGGCGGTGCAGCAGCTCAGAGATGTAGGGAGGGGCCGTTCCGTTTAGTGCTTTAAAAACGGTGAGGGCTAATTTAAAATCAATGCGGAAGCGCACAGGCAGCCAGTGTAATGAGGACAGAACCGGGCTGATGTGCTCACGTTTTTTGGTGCCCGTAAGGAGGCGCGCAGCCGCGTTTTGGACCATCTGGAGGCGGCGGAGCAGGGACTGGTCGATCCCCGCATAAAGTGTGTTGCAATAGTCTAGGCGGGTGGTAATAAAAGCATGTATCGCCGTCTCCAGGTTTTTCTGGGAGAGATAGTCCTTCGTCTTTGCCAGGAGCCTAAGATGATAAAAACGGCTTTTTACCAGAGCGCTGACTTGCTTTTCGAATTTAAAAACACTGTCGAAAATGACTCCAAGGTTTCTTACTGAGGTCGAGAGGTTTGAGCCCAAGGGGCCGAGAGCTTCGACGAGGGGGGCTGGGGGGACCTTGTTAAAGACAATGACCTCAGTTTTCTTTTCGTTTAAGGTCAGGAAATTTTTTGACATCCAGCCCTTTATGTCGGCCAGACAGTCTAGCAGGGGCTGGATTTGAGTTACCCCTTTTAGGGGAAGGTAGACCTGGACGTCGTCGGCGTAACAATGGAAGATGTTGTATTTTGCCATGATCTGACCCAGGGGTAACATATAGAGCAAAAAGAGGGCAGGGCCCATAATTGATCCTTGGGGGACACCACAGGTGAGCGGGGCCACAGAGGAGAAGAGGTCACCGAGTTGGACAGAGATAGACCGATTACTAAGGTAGGACCGGAACCAGTCCAGGGCGACACCCCTGATGCCTACGTGGTGTTCGAGGCGGGCTAAAAGTATTTCGTGATCCACAGTGTCGAAGGCGGCTGTGAGATCCAGGAGCAGCAGGATAGAGGGGTTACCTGCATCGGCAGCTAGGATGAGGTCGTTGAAGACGCGGAGAAGGGCCGTTTCAGTGCTATGGCGCGGTTTGAAGCCAGATTGGAATTTTTCGTGTATATTGTTTGTGTATATTGTTTTTGACGGGCCCTAGTACACGCTATTACGTGAGCGTACACACACACACACACACATACACACATACACACAATTAGGCATATATTATTTTACCAACATGTGTTGGATTTTACAGTTGAATAATTAGTTATTATGATTCTAGGGGGGAAATAGAGAGGTCATAGCAAGCTATCAGAACCATGGACAGCGCTCTGACACCTGGTAACAGACAGTCAAAGTACATGAAAACGAAAAACAAGCCTCAGCACCTGAGAGCAGAGGACCTGTCTATTTCACTGTGGCTCTGAAATGACCGCTGACTTTAACATGCTGATGAATGTTGATTTGATGTTGAATAAGCTCATTTTGTTATACTGTAGATGTAGATTGCTACGGACTATTTTACAAAAGGAAAAAAAAGACATGACAGAGATGGCTTTGCCTTTCCAGGGCATATAGCAAATGGCACCACTTTAGATGTAATGTGCGCTCTTATTTGAACACAGGCATATTTATGGGTTGGCAATTTAAGTCATTTGCAAGGGCCTGTTCTCTGCCCAATACGTTGTTGGAGAGCCTGCACTCTCCATTGGGCCCTCTACCCCACAGGCCCCAGTGCAACCTGCACTGGCTGCAGTCTATACCTACGCCCCTGTGCCAGTGTCTGAACCCGCACTGCCTCCACTGTCTATACCTACGCCCCTGTGCCAGTGTCTGAACCTGCACTGCCTCTACTGTCTATACCTACGCCCCTGTGCCAGTGTCTGAACCCGCACTGCCTCCACTGTCTATACCTACGCCCCTGTGCCAGTGTCTGAACCTGCACTGCCTCTACTGTCTATACCTACGCCCCTGTGCCAGTGTCTGAACCCGCACTGCCTCCACTGTCTATACCTACGCCCCTGTGCCAGTGTCTGAACCCGCACTGCCTCCACTGTCTATACCTACGCCCCTGTGCCAGTGTCTGAACCCGCACTGCCTCCACTGTCTATACCTACGCCCCTGTGCCAGTGTCTGAACCCGCACTGCCTCTACTGTCTATACCTACGCCCCTGTGCCAGTGTCTGAACCCGCACTGCCTGCAGTCTATACCTACGCCCCTGTGCCAGTGTCTGAACCCGCACTGCCTCCACTGTCTATACCTACGCCCCTGTGCCAGTGTCTGAACCCGCACTGCCTCCACTGTCTATACCTACGCCCCTGTGCCAGTGTCTGAACCCGCACTGCCTCCACTGTCTATACCTACGCCCCTGTGCCAGTGTCTGAACCCGCACTGCCTCTACTGTCTATACCTACGCCCCTGTGCCAGTGTCTGAACCCGCACTGCCTGCAGTCTATACCTACGGCCCTGTGCCAGTGTCTGAACCCGCACTGCCTGCAGTCTATACCTACGGCCCTGTGTCAGTGTCTGAAAGTGGATATCCATCAGAATCTTAGTATAGAGTTGACTGACCCTTCTCACCTCACTGCTGTTACTGGTTGCTGGTGCACCACCACTAGGCTACAATACAAATAAATGACCAACACCATGCCCTTAACAAGATAAATGACAAATTTATTTATTTATTTATTTATTTATTTATTTATTTATTTATTCATTTATTCATTTATTCATTTATTCATTTATTCATTTATTCATTTATTCATTCATGCATTAACATGCATTAATGCATTCATTATTTTATTATGATTATTTTTGTACCTTTAATGTGCAGGGATAGACTGCAAATCTTGACTGGCAAAGTTTTTTTTTTCCTGTGATAGAATTTTAGTAATCAGGCATTAGTGTTGCAGTCTTGCCTCTATGGTGATTTACAGTGTAGCTACATCTACAAATGCAATAGCTATGAAGCTTGAGGGAAAACAGTTAGCGCATGCTTGTAAACAGTGTCTCATTAGATCACTTTAATGATCTCTCATTTTGTGAATGGCTTCCAAAAATGAAGGGAAACATTAGGGACCATTTCTCTGGATGCATTCCATTCCATAGATATGTATTACTTACCTAAAAAGCTGTAGAAGAAGAAGAGTGAGCACTGAGCAGAATAAAGAAAAAGCAGAGGTTTGTGTAAAACAATATTAACCACAGTCACAGCACAGAAAGCTTGATGACAGGCTTGTGTTGTGTGTTTGTCTCTTTGTATTACAGCATGAATCCACTTTGATGACCTAGTTTTGTGGCGCCCAGGTCTTGTCAGTTGTCTGTCATAACTGGTTCCTCAGGGATGTGGGCCACTTAGAAACAAAATGTTTCCTGATTGAATTTCTTGACACAGCATAATATTATGCAACGTTGTTTAAAGGTTGATTAGTGTAATGAAACTGTTATTGATGGAGGGGATCCATTATTCAATTATTAATGGAGGGAGCGTGGGCACGTGTGCACACTACATGTAACACACCTACATAGGTGCTTACTAAGCATACAGGCGCATAGCATCACCGTGAAACTCAGCGTTCAATTCTCTAGTCTGAGTCTCAGACAAGCCCCCGTGAATTCAACTGCAGGCTCAACTTAAAAAGGTATTGTCCAGATTCTTATATCTCCGAGATATAAAAGGCCTAAAGGGCCGAGGTCTACACTTTTTTTCCTATTGCTATATAATTGCTATATAACCAGCTGCAGGCCAGGTTAGCCAACTCCACTTGCAGCACCTATGGTATATTACTTATCTCCTCGGCCAACACAGACGTCTTGGATCTATTTTATAGATATTTTTGATATAGAGTTGTTCTCGTTGCATAGTGATATTGTAAAAATTCTTACTGTGACCTTAATTGTTTATACCTTTTATGTAATTCTCTCTGATAAAAGTTTTATTTGTAAACATACATGTTGGTATTTCATGCCCTTTCCTTCCGCCGGTGGTCATACATTGTGCTTTTTGTAAAATTATTTATTGAATATTTGTATGTACTTCCAGTATTATTGCATGCCATTTCCGCCTTATGCAGCACAACACTGAAGAAGGCCTTTTGGCTGAAACGTCTGTTGCTGTCGTCTTTCCCAGATGACACATTACAACTTTTACCGAGGAGTATTTGCCATGTCCACCATGTCTTTTCATTTGAAAATGGCTGTTGCTGTTCTTCTGCTTCCCAGCAGTGAAACAGCGCCCTCTCTGCCGTGGCCTGTACTAGCTATTGGTGTAAACCTGGAATTACACACCCGGAAGAAGAGAAATTACAGGCTCTGGCATGACAAAAACCCCTCTGTGTTGAAAACGACGCAGTGTTTAACAATATGAATAGCCTGTTTTAATGGACAACAACCGTGGGTTTAACGCAAGTACTGATTGTGTGTGTGTGCTTGCTACATGTATGAAAAAGTAGAGCCATTTTAAATGGAGCCCACAGTGGAATTCACGGGCGCTTGTCTGAGACTGAGACTAGAGAATCGAAGGCGCAGTCTCACGTTGAAGCTAACAGGCGCACAAAACCACAGCAAATATGCGCACGCACACAAGCAAGCAATGTGCTTGTGTGCATAGTGTCTATCCACATGAGTCCTGTGAGGTCATAGTGTCTATCCACATGAGTCCTGTGAGGTCATAGTGTCTATCCACATGAGTCCTGTGAGGTCATAGTGTCTATCCACATGAGTCCTGTGAGGTCATAGTGTCTATCCACATGAGTCCTGTGAGGTCATAGTGTCTATCCACATAAGTCCTGTGAGGTCATAGTGTCTATCCACATGAGTCTTGTGAGGTCATAGTGTCTATCCACATGAGTCTTGTGAGGTCATAGTGTCTATCCACATGAGTCCTGTGAGGTCATAGTGTCTATCCACATGGTCTATCCACATGAGTCCTGTGAGGTCATAGTGTCTATCCACATGAGTCTTGTGAGGTCATAGTGTCTATCCACATTAGTCCTGTGAGGTCATAGTGTCTATCCACATGAGTCTTGTGAGGTCATAGTGTCTATCCACATTAGTCCTGTGAGGTCATAGTGTCTATCCACATGAGTCCTGTGAGGTCATAGTGTCTATCCACATGAATCTTGTGAGGTCATAGTGTCTATCCACATTACTCCTGTGAGGTCATAGTGTCTATCCACATGAGTCCTGTGAGGTCATAGTGTCTATCCACATGAGTCCTGTGAGGTCATAGTGTCTATCCACATGAGTCCTGTGAGCTCATAGTGTCTATCCACATGAGTCTTGTGAGGTCATAGTGTCTATCCACATGAGTCTTGTGAGGTCATAGTGTCTATCCACATAAGTCCTGTGAGGTCATAGTGTCTATCCACATGAGTCCTGTGAGGTCATAGTGTCTATCCACATGAGTCTTGTGAGGTCATAGTGTCTATCCACATGAGTCCTGTGAGGTCATAGTGTCTATCCACATGAGTCTTGTGAGGTCATAGTGTCTATCCACATTAGTCCTGTGAGGTCATAGTGTCTATCCATGAGTCCTGTGAGGTCATAGTGTCAATCCACATGAATCTTGTGAGGTCATAGTGTCTATCCACATTAGTCCTGTGAGGTCATAGTGTCTATCCCCATGAGTCCTGTGAGCTCATAGTGTCTATCCACATGAGTCCTGTGAGGTCATAGTGTCTATCCACATGAGTCCTGTGAGGTCATAGTGTCTATCCACATGAGTCCTGTGAGCTCATAGTGTCTATCCATGAGTCCTGTGAGGTCAGATGGACTTGAGCAGTACACCACAGGCTCTGCAGCTCCCTCCCTCCACAGAGGCCTCTCATGTCAACCTCCCTATCGATCCGTCTACTGTAATGAAAACTATCATTGCACCCTGGAGGATATCGTCTGACAATTTTGTCAGGCATCATTAGAATACTTCTTTTTGATTGCTTGGGCTGCGGCCGACAGGCAGTAGCTCCCCTGTGAGTTTTCCCCTGATGGGGAAAGATCACTTGGTTTAAGGTGCATGGAGATGGCCAGAGATAAATGTGCCTGCTCCAGTTTGACTGTAACGTTACAGCATTAAAGGGATAGTTGGGTTTGTTTGAAGTGGGGTCCTATCAGCTAGTTCCATACACTAATTGAAATAGGTAAAGCGTTCTGGATGCTGAGCACGCCGTGTATCGAGACCCGGCACTCTGAAGCAGCAGCCTCCAGAGCTCTGTCTCTCTACAGGGGGCCAGGAACTAAAATGTAATTTAGCCACCTAAAACAACGCCCACCTAAACAAATCAATATCAGTGCACATGTACGCTCTATTTTGACCATTTTCAGCGCTTTACTTTACCGTCAAACAGCCCTCTCATTCAAACCGAACTATCCCTTTAAAAGGCTGTTAACACATGGGGGGAGACTGAAGACTGCATTCATGAGTGTTAGCATGCAGAGATGGGCATGGCTGGGATGGAAGGGTTTATGTCATATATTATCTGTTTGATGTTTTCAAGATCAAAAGAGATGATCAAAACGATTGAGTGATAACACAGGGGAGTTGAGCCAGATCTTTTTTTGGACCTTGAAAAGAAGCTCCATGACAATCCATACTGGCAGATACTCATCTGACAAACCAGTGCAAAAAGTAAAATTCAAGGTGTTTTTGAAGATAATTCCCTTCAAAAATGGATTATTCTCAGTCACTGCTATACAACATTTAGAAGCTCAAGTTGTGACGAATGATAGAGACAGAGGGCTGTAAGCAAGTTTTGCCTTAAATGTCACATTTTTAAATTGAAGCATTAGTGTTGTCAAAAGGTTCAGGATGGCAGAACAAAAAACAGAGGGCAGCTATTCTGTTTCTTCAAAACTATTAGGATGTGGTACATAGATATACACAGTTTACATCTCAGCTGATACTCCAGAGTGATACTAAGTATCCAGAGTGACTCACAATGAGTGAGGACAGTCTACAGTGAACAAGACTAAGCTCAGTACAACATGTGTTGAGCTTTCTAAAAAGGTGGCAGGAAGCAGGTAAACGTGCGAGGCAGCTGCATTCGTGCCAGATGCTATAATGAGATCAGGATCACATGACACATCCATCTTGCCACGCTCCAATCTATTGGTTTGAATCCAAACCAACCAGGCAGCTACGGGGCGGGCTTTAGGTGTGACGCCAGCGAGAGCGAGCCCATGATCGGCGTGATAGACAGATGGTTCATCCAATCACCTGCCAGGTATTTCTTTTGAAAGGGCCTGGCCTTTGAAACGATTTCCCGAGCGACTCGTTCCCAGATGGTTATGTGAAAACAAACCATCTGGGAATGTGAAAGCAAACCATCTGGCAGCGTCAGTTTAGCAAGTTTATTTTTGTTGAAAGATTTTGCACAAAGTTGAGTTTCCTCAATATTACTTGCTGGCCTGCAATAAGAAATGTCTACAAAGCAACATTAGTACATAGCCAGTAGCTTAATGTGATGTTTTTGGAAGGAGTGGATATTCAAGCCAGTTCGTTTTTCAGGCTGTGACTAGCAATGATTAAAGCCAAGATAGATAAATCAGCCTGTCAACCCCATTATCCATCACAGCATAATATGCCTCATCTACTGTAGTACTGGATAATGATGATGACACTAGAGCCTTGCACGGTGAAAATGTAGGCCCTAGTCCGGCCCGTGCCCGAGACAATCAAGCCCTATCCGACCCGAGCCCTAATTGTTTATTTAAAATCCAGGCCCTACCCAACCATCGGGTCTTGGGTCCTGTCGGGTTCAGGTCGGGTATCAAACCTCTAGTCTGTGTCTGTGTCTGCCTTCCAGTCTGTGATGGAGCAGCAGAGCTTCAGGAGGCTAGAGGGTGTGTGAGGGAGTGTGTCTCTGGCTCTGCCCAGCCTAAGGTGACCAGTCATCCGATTTTCGGAGACAGTCCCTGTTTCTGGTGTGACCTGTCTCTGGCTGGAGCTGTCCCCGATTTTCTACTGGCGTCTGCGGCCGACATTACTGTCTTTCAGGCGATCTCAATAAAAATGTTGCGGGAGGGTTAAAAGCATATCAAAGGATCACATGTCTGCAGCCCATTGATCCAGGCATCCAACAAGTGTTTACATGTTTTGCTGCTTCAGGAAATCTGGAGCAATGTGAAAGCACTTAGGACTACACCAAGGCTAATGCTGCTGGAGCACATTGACATGCTTTTACAGGTATACAAAACAAGTGAAGGGGCACAGTGTATGAAGTGTGTGTGTGTGTGTGTGTGTGTGTGTGTGTGTGTGTGTGTGTGTGTGTGTGTGTGTGTGTGTGTGTGTGTGTGTGTGTGTGTGTGTGTGTGTGTGTGTGTGTGTGTGTGTGTGTGTGTGTGTGTGTGTGTGTGTGTGTGTGTGTGTGTGTGTGTGTGTGTGTGTGTGTGTGTGTGGGTGTGTGTGTGTGTGTGTGTGTGTGTGTGTGTGTGTGTGAGATTGCCGAACTGGAAATGTCCCTGATTTAGCGTTAGCCCAGCCTAGTCTCTCCCCAGACTCAAATATTACATTGAATCGCTCCGCATACTACATAAGTGAGTCTGTGCCAGTTAACAGCCACTGCCGGTTTTGAAGGCGGGTTGAAATTGAATGATCGCAAAGTCGTTACTGATTGGAGAGGACTGAAGCCATCACTGGCATATGACTGGCCAAGTGAACGGTTCCCTCCCATAACCAGCCCTCTGAGGGAAAGTTTCCCAGACCCAGAGAGAGCTCTGTGCAGCGTGCATGCAGTAACGTAGTGTATCAGCGTAAGAACTCTCATGGGTCTGGCGTCGAGACTAAGCCCAGCCTGACAATGACACAATGTATTTTTGCTTCAACGAGCATAACAAGCCGTACCTGACCCCAGCCCTATTTGTTTATTTAAAAACCAACCAATAATTGTCTTGCAACCTGAGGGTCTTTCAACCGTATAAAATGTAACTTCTATAATAAGTATTTTGTAGCCTACATTTGAGGTTGTGCTTTTGCCTAAGCTGTAGCTCTTGCTTTCAGGGAATGCCAGAGCGAGCCCATATCTCTATGACCATGTCCAGTAACAGTGTTAGAACCATGTTCAAACCCTTCACCCCACAACTGCACCCACAATGTCCACAGCCAAGTTCTCCACCAATCAGAGGAGGAGAGAGCGCTGTGTTTGTCACCACTTTGAGCAAGGGCTGCTTAGCAAATGGACAGCTGCTGTGAACCCAGTCACGAGCAATGACTTTCTCTCTCACACACGCTCTCTCTCGCTCTCGCTCTCACTCTCACTCTCACTCTCACTCTCTCACACACACACACACACACACACACACACACACACACACACACACACACACACACACACAGCCTGACCGTGTAAAGTTAACAAAGTTTAACTAGCTTCTGTTCCCTCCCATTCAGCTCTTTGCCCACTGAATACCCTCCTTCAGGTCGTCCACAACACAGCTGCTGATGTCTGAGGCCAGAGTTGAAGGCCAGAACAATAGTCTGTGCTTTGGCCCAAACTGCCAGACTAATATTTCACACAACACCAACCAGACCAAGACGTTTATGATTCTGATCTAAACTGTAATATGTATGGTTGTATCAGAATGGGTGCAGAAGCTGTGGGGGCAGTGCCTTGTATGGTATGGTGCACACATGCAATACAGTATTATGTGCAGGCTGAACAGTTGATACATTTGGTAGATATTAGCATTCAGCTTTGATGTACTGCCAGTTGCTACTCGCTGTTACTTGGCTAAAATGTAATGTCATGTGATGTTTAGAGAACAGCACTAAAGCCTCTCCAGCACACCCACATTGTGACTAATAGGGCAAAAGACCAATAAAACAAATTGACGAATGCTACAAACATAATAACCAACTCCTCTTTCAAATCCATTGTGATTTCCCCCCCCCCAATTATTCCAAAGAGATAAGGGCAATGGCACTGGCACAGTGAGAACTCAGGCACTCTCAATACAGCAGTCCAGCCCACATTCAATGAGTGTAGTGCGAGCCATAAAGGCAATGTAATTCTGCCCATTAGGATATATCATAGGGGGCGGCAAGGGCAACAGCTAGTGTTGTAGGGTTACATGTCATCATCTCTCTTTCTCCCATCTTCCCTGTTCATTTTATGACATCCAACCAAAAAAGCTGAATTGAATTTAATATATTTATTGTCATTGTACCAGAAATTAAGCGGCTTCTTTTTTTTAGTACAATAAATATGTAAAAAAAAAAAAAATACAAATACAAAATACAAGTCACAGAGAGTTATTGGGGACACTTGGAGGACTGATTCAGAGCAGATATGGTTCTGGGTAGGAAAGTGTTCCTCAACCCGGAGGTGCGGCCGGGCGGAGGTGGTCCCGTAACGTATCGGTGGCATGGGTCTGTGTTGTCCTTGCAGATGCTGGCAGCTTTCCTTAGGCAGCGTGAGCTGTAGATGTCCTCCAGAGCTGGGAGCTGTGTCCCCACTGATCTTCTGTGCTCTGGAGACGACCCGCTGAAGTCCACTTCTGTGCAGCTGAGATGCCACACAGAGATGCAGTATGTTGAGATGCTCTCTATGGTGCATCGGTAGAAGGTCACCAGCTTTCTCCAGCATCCTCACCAAAAACAGCTGTTGTTTTGCTTTCTTGACAAGCGCATTATGTATTAGTGGACCATGAGGGGTTATCTGGGATGTGAATGCCCAGGAATCCGAAGCTACAACCAAATACAACCATTTTCAAAGATAATACTGTATATATTTCTTGTTATACACTGCCAACACTGTATGTGACTAAAAAGTCACATGCAACCTATTACCTCCCAGTTATTAATACGTTTTCAGTTAGTTGAAGTCATTATGGTTAACAGACTGCGCATGCCCATAGTAAGCATCCCCTTTGGGTTTAGGTAGGTAGGTAGGTAGGTACACTAGGTAGAAAGAGAGATGTGCTGTAGGTAGATTACTTTATTGTCATTGCACAGAGTACAAAATTAAGTTATCAGTTATGTTTATAGCCCCTTATCACAAGCATGTCTCGAATGGCTTTCGAATATCTACACACATTCTGCAACTATGTTTTGCTGTGAAACTCCACAAATGTTTTGTGGGCTAAAAACCGTCACCCGCCCTTCCATCGGCATGGGGGTGAGTAGATAATGACTGAATTTCCATTGTTGGGTGAACTGTTCCAAATTGATAATGAGTTTGGTTGAAATGTAGAACCAAAACTGTTGACAGGTGGTCTCAGTTTTGCTCTGGGAAAGGTAAGGAGAGCCTTCACTGAGTGACCACCCTGAGCAGCAGAAAGGGCCTGCAGTCAAATAGAGTGGTAAGGATGCCACTGTGGTCACTCTCATGTCTGGCATCTCTTGGCCCTTCCGTCTCCCCCTGATGATCCCCCATCTCAACTTCGCCTGAGTGATACACACACACACACACACACACACACACACACACACACACACACACACACACACACACACACACACACACACACACACACACACACACACACACACACACACACATATGCACGCACACACAAAAGCACAGTCTCAATGATGCAAAGGACCTAAAATAAAACCCACAGTCTAATCACGCTCTTTCATAATGATCTCTCAGGGAGTTTCCTGTCCGGTGAGAATTGTCATGATCAACATGTTTCCCTCTTTATCATGAAAACACGTTCCATTTTTAGCCTCTTGGAAGTATCTTCTACAGCTTAATTTACATGTCACCATGAGCCTCTGTTCAGGTTTACAACTTTATTCTTGAAATGTCACCTGATGGTCGGGAAAAGTGCACTTCATTGAAATGGTACATTTCTCTCACTAAGACGTGTTGCGTTACTGTATGGTTGTATCACTGCCGTTACATAGTCATGCTCACGAGCTTGGAATTTGCCCCGCACCCACAGCCATGTGCGGTCATGCGATTGATTGGTTCCTGCTGTGCCAACAGATAATCAATATTTCAGCTATGTCGCCCTCTCTGTAGCCACTAATCTGCCATGTAGTGACCTGTTCTCCCCACTCCTGCTGCTCTATACCCATTCCTGTATCACTTTCCCAGTGACAACAAAATATCATCTTGTACCAGGTGTTTGGTCTAATAGCCTAATGATTCCCACAGAGGATGGCTGGTGCAATCAATTACTCTGGCCAGTGTATTAGACCTTTGAGTAGCTGTAAATTGTGCTGTCGGAGAGCAGAAGATTACAGGGTCCTGGAATGATGCGGCCGGTTACCATAGAAATACAATTGTAATTCCATGGAGGTAAGAGGGCTGGGGCCTCGTGGGAGTTGTCCACATCCATGAGAGATGGAGATATCAAAGGGACATAAGCAGGAAGCGGTAATACATTTGACCCCAGTGATGTTACAGCACACAGGGGACATGCTAAAGAAGTCACTAATCAATATGATCTTGATTAGTTTTCCCCCACTCCCTTCCTGACAAAAAAGTGAAAAATGTCACATGTAGTCGGACATTATATTCAGCACCACCTGGCTGTTTGGAGTGTCAGGGACAAGGCAGCTGCACCATAATGAACTACTTTACTCCACGCTGGAGGCCAGTACAGCGTTCTGCACTACCTGACCTGCCAGGTTCACTGAGTATGACGACCATCAAATTAGCTCTCCATGACATATTATGGTCTATTCCTATTCAGAGATTCTGCAGTGCAAATATTATTAGCTGGCTTACTTTTAATAGTGCTAATCTTGGAGGAATAGGCAGGTGCACCGTCCTTGTCTGGATAAATAAATATAATAATACATATGATAATAATTATAATACACAGTAGATAAAATAATATAGGAGGAATCAGCATGACATCACGACATCGCAAATCCCCCGGAAGCGCAGCTGTTAACTAGTATGAGTTGTGCCAAACAAACGTTCATATCTCAAAATCTATACATGACATTGCTTATATTTTGACATTCTGAGTGAGAGCAAAAGTAGCTCAAGAGTCTGATGTATAATATATAGTTGACATGAGTTTGGTCACGACCCAAAAAAAAGTGCACCCATGCCACATCGTCTCCAGAGTCTCCACCTTAGAAAGTGCGCTTGATTTCTAGTCTTTTTAATAAATCAGACTTAACTGCAGAAAATGAGTGTGTGAAAGCCCCTACTTCTTATTTGTTGAAAAATAGCACCAGCACAAATTTGATGGGGTTGAGGTGTTTCTTCATTTGAAACATAATGTGACAATTTACCCTGTGATGGGTCAACTTGTCACAAAACCATTTATAACTCTCTATTAAAGCGATATGTAAAAATCTAAAAATGATACATTTGTGCCCAAGACTTTATTATTTAATTTAATATGGAAAACGAGTCACTGTGATGTACTGAGACCGATAAATTGAAGTGAAAGCACAAAAGTGACAAGATGCCCCGGCCTCGCCTACACAGAAGAGGCGGCTTGCCAGTAACCAAGAAGCTGAGATGTTCCACAGAGGTGAAGTTGCCAAGGGAAAGAGGAGGACATTAATAGATATGAACTAAGTTGAGGGTTACATTTATTATGAGGATAAATCTGAGCATACATCAATGTTTGCGTTATACTGCAGTTGATTAGTCTGGCATGTTACTTTACCTGGTCTCACTCCAGCTAGTTTATGATCCTCATCACTCATTCATTCCACAGTTATGTAACAGCACTAGACTGAGCATTTCATCATTGGTCTGTGGGCCTTTTTTTCCTTGCAAGGACTGCACGTTTCATTATTCATATCCTTGCATACCACAGTATAAGCCTATATCGTTTGAGTATTAAAACGGGGCCGACTTCCTGCATTCAGGAGGAAATGCAGTTTGTGTACCAAACTGTCATCAAAGAGCTACTTTTAGAGGATAAAGCCTGTTTCCAAGTCACAGCACATCCATTCCTCTGTAGCTCAGTGGAGGTAATGGAGCAGCGGGACTTAAGAGTAGTGCCTCAGAGTTGTTCCCCCTTCTACCATCCATTAGTTGGAAATTGTGTTGTGGTCCTTGTGGGGTTTAAGATTATTTAAGGATGCTACCCTTTGTTAATTTTCTGGAGTATATTTATCAGAGCATCAAACCGGATAGTTCTAGAACACAGTCTGTGTGCTCCGAATGAGGCAAGTAAAGTGGTGTGACTTGAGATCTCTCTAATGTCTCTGTTTCTATTTTTAAAAGGTCAGAACAGGTCAGTGTGCATTCAGTGCTTCATAAACACCAAGCTGATAGATGATCAGTGAATGGTAAAGAAAGCTTTTAAGCTATTGGTAAAAGCTCCATCGGCAGAACGCATCACTTTACAGGCCTCTTGGCCTCCAAGGTATGAGCACATGGGATTGAGAATTGGCATAAACAGGAGGACTAATGAGAGTTTCATTGTTTGCAAAACTTAGTATATAATAGCACTTAAAGCATATTTCTGGTGTGACATTTAGAATGACCTCGGCAAAGAGTAAAGACAAAATAATTAAAAACTGAAAGCTAGAGACAAAGAAAGTCATCCGTTTTACCAACAAGAAAGAACACCTTAATTGCAGCCATCTGTTCGCCACTCCTACTAAGCAGTGTGTGTTCTGGCTGGGATGCACTGCAGTGCAGCCACCTCTAAACAGGATCCTCCCCTGAGATCTGTTACCATAGTCACTTTCCATTACCCAGATCAAAAACACTGATCAGAGACCTGTTACCATAGTCACTTTCCATTACCCAGATCAAAAACACTGATCAGAGACCTGTTACCATAGTCACTTTCCATTATCCAGATAAAAAACACTGATCTTAACCTGAGACCTGTCACCATAGTCACTTTCCATTACCCAGATAAAAAACACTGATCTTAACCTGAGACCTGTCACCATAGTCACTTTCCATTACCCAGATAAACAAACACTGATCTTAACCTGAGACCTGTCACCATAGTCACTTTCCATTACCCAGATAAAAAACACTGATCTTAACCTGAGGACTGTCACCATAGTCATTTTCCATTACCCAGATAAACAAACACTGATCTTAACCTGAGACCTGTCACCATAGTCACTTTCCATTACCCAGATAAAAAACACTGATCTTAACCTGAGACCTGTCACCATAGTCACTTTCCATTACCCACATAAAAAACACTGATCTTAACCTGAGACCTGTTACCATAGTCACTTTCCATTACCCAGATAAAAAAACACTGATCTTAACCTGAGACCTGTCACCATAGTCACTTTCCATTACCCAGATAAAAAACACTGATCTTAACCTGAGACCTGTTACCATTAGTCACTTTCCATTACCCAGATAAAAAAAACACTGATCTTAACCTGAGACCTGTTACCATTAGTCACTTTCCATTACCCAGATAAAAAACACTGATCTTAACCTGAGACCTGTTACCATTAGTCACTTTCCATTACCCAGATAAAAAACACTGATCTTAACCTGAGACCTGTCACCATAGTCACTTTCCATTACCCAGATAAAAACACTGATCTTAACCTGAGACCTGTCACCATAGTCACTTTCCATTACCCAGATAAAAAAACACTGATCTTAACCTGAGACCTGTCACCATAGTCACTTTCCATTACCCAGATAAAAAACACTGATCTTAACCTGAGACCTGTTACCATTAGTCACTTTCCATTACCCAGATAAAAAACACTGATCTTAACCTGAGACCTGTTACCATAGTCACTTTCCATTACCCAGATAAAAAAAACACTGATCTTAACCTGAGACCTGTTACCATTAGTCACTTTCCATTACCCAGATAAACAAACACTGATCTTAACCTGAGACCTGTCACCATAGTCACTTTCCATTACCCAGATAAAAAACACTGATCTTAACCTGAGACCTGTTACCATTAGTCACTTTCCATTACCCAAATAAACAAACACTGATCTTAACCTGAGACCTGTCACCATAGTCACTTTCCATTACCCAAATAAACAAACACTGATCTTAACCTGAGACCTGTCACCATTAGTCACTTTCCATTACCCAGATAAAAAACACTGATCTTAACCTGAGACCTGTTACCATTAGTCACTTTCCATTACCCAGATAAAAAACACTGATCTTAACCTGAGACCTGTCACCATAGTCATTTTCCATTACCCAGATAAAAAACACTGATCTTAACCTGAGACCTGTTACCATTAGTCACTTTCCATTACCCAGATAAAAAAACACTGATCTTAACCTGAGACCTGTTACCATAGTCACTTTCCATTACCCAGATAAAAAACACTGATCTTAACCTGAGACCTGTTACCATTAGTCACTTTCCATTACCCAGATAAAAAACACTGATCTTAACCTGAGACCTGTCACCATAGTCACTTTCCATTACCCAGATAAAAAACACTGATCTTAACCTGAGACCTGTTACCATAGTCACTTTCCATTACCCAGATAAAAAACACTGATCTTAACCTGAGACCTGTCACCATAGTCATTTTCCATTACCCAGATAAAAAAACACTGATCTTAACCTGAGACCTGTCACCATAGTCACTTCCCATTACCCAGATAAAAAACACTGATCTTAACCTGAGACCTGTCACCATAGTCACTTCCCATTACCCAGATAAAAAACACTGATCTTAACCTGAGACCTGTTACCATTAGTCACTTTCCATTACCCAGATAAAAAAACACTGATCTTAACCTGAGACCTGTTACCATTAGTCACTTTCCATTACCCAGATAAAAAACACTGATCTTAACCTGAGACCTGTTACCATAGTCACTTTCCATTACCCAGATAAACAAACACTGATCTTAACCTGAGACCTGTTACCATAGTCACTTTCCATTACCCAGATAAACAAACACTGATCTTAACCTGAGACCTGTTACCATAGTCACTTTCCATTACCCAGATCAAAAACACTGTTCTGAGACCTGTTACCATAGTCACTTTCCATTACCCAGATAAAAAAACACTGATCTTAACCTGAGACCTGTTACCATAGTCACTTTCCATTACCCAGATAAAAAAAACACTGATCTTAACCTGAGACCTGTCACCATAGTCACAAGACGGGCTTGTCCGTTACGAGAGAGACCTGTCACCATAGTCACTTTCCATTACCCAGATAAAAAACACTGATCTTAACCTGAGACCTGTCACCATAGCCACTTTCCATTACCCAGATAAAAAACACTGATCTTAACCTGAGACCTGTTACCATAGTCACTTTCCATTACCCAGATAAAAAACACTGATCTTAACCTGAGACCTGTCACCATAGTCATTTTCCATTACCCAGATAAAAAAACACTGATCTTAACCTGAGACCTGTTACCATTAGTCACTTCCCATTACCCAGATAAAAAACACTGATCTTAACCTGAGACCTGTTACCATTAGTCACTTCCCATTACCCAGATAAAAAACACTGATCTTAACCTGAGACCTGTTACCATAGTCACTTTCCATTACCCAGATAAAAAACACTGATCTTAACCTGAGACCTGTCACCATAGTCACTTTCCATTACCCAGATAAAAAACACTGATCTTAACCTGAGACCTGTTACCATAGTCACTTTCCATTACCCAGATAAACAAACACTGATCTTAACCTGAGACCTGTTACCATAGTCACTTTCCATTACCCAGATAAAAAACACTGATCTTAACCTGAGACCTGTTACCATAGTCACTTTCCATTACCCAGATAAAAAAACACTGATCTTAACCTGAGACCTGTTACCATAGTCACTTTCCATTACCCAGATAAAAAAAACACTGATCTTAACCTGAGACCTGTCACCATAGTCACTTTCCATTACCCAGATAAAAAAAACACTGATCTTAACCTGAGACCTGTCACCATAGTCACTTTCCATTACCCAAATCAAAAACACTGATCTTAACCTGAGACCTGTTACCATAGTCACTTTCCATTACCCAGATAAAAAAAACACTGATCTTAACCTGAGACCTGTCACCATAGTCACTTTCCATTACCCAGATAAAAAAACACTGATCTTAACCTGAGACCTGTTACCATAGTCACTTTCCATTACCCAGATAAACAAACACTGATCTTAACCTGAGACCTGTTACCATAGTCACTTTCCATTACCCAGATAAAAAAAACACTGATCTTAACCTGAGACCTGTTACCATAGTCACTTTCCATTACCCAGATAAACAAACACTGATCTTAACCTGAGACCTGTTACCATAGTCACTTTCCATTACCCAGATCAAAAACACTGTTCTGAGACCTGTTACCATAGTCACTTTCCATTATCCAGATCAAAAACACTGATCTGAGACCTGTTAGTCACTTTCCATTATACAGATAAAAAACACTGATCTTAACCTTGGGGGAATGCACCTCTTCTCCTGCATCAGTAGTGATGGCCACATGCAGCACCACTGCTGTTGCTGCCCAGAATACTTTTTTTTACAGTCTACAGAGGAATTATAGATGCACGAATGCACAAACACTACTTGAGTTTTCCGTCAGTTACTGGAGTTTATTGCTCATTTTGGGTTTAATTTTTTTTTTTTTTACAATTGTTCCTTAGCTACAAACTGCTATATCCCTAGACTTGCTAAGTTAACCTCAAACAGGAATGAAATTGCCAAACATGATGAATCAGGGCTCAGGATGACTAGGGGTCACTGAGTGGAGCATAGGGCCGCCAACAAGGTTCAATGTTCAAGTTTTTTATTTGTCCCATCTTATATATATATATATATATATATATATATATATATATATATATATATATAGGTAATTTTGATCCAATTTTAGTTTTTGTGCAGAGTCAGATAAAATAAAATTAAAAAACATTCAAAAGGCCTCGTCATCTAATAAAAAGCCGGGTGGCGGGAAGTGGGGGGGGGAGGGAGGAGTGTTAAGGTTAGGGTTGGGTGTGGGGTTGGAGGCTGACGGCAGCACTGCTTCAGGTATAACACAACTGACGCAAATTTAAAAAATTGTTGGATTACATCAGAACTTTAGTTAGGTAGTCAGTTAGTCTGATGTTTTCGGCCTTCTTTTTCTTTTATTGTGCGAGGAATCTGAATCTGAATCTGAGGTGGCAATTCCTTCAGATTTTTGACATCTGTATTTTTTGGGGTATTTTATCATTTAATTTCATCTAGTTATTTCATTTAATTTCATCGAGTTATCTTTGTATATAAAGAGTCAAATGTATATGTGTACGTACAGTATATGTGTATATGGGGCAGCTGTAGCTCAGGAGGTAGAGCGGGTCGTCCACTAATCGCTTTGGATAAAAGAGGTCGGTGGTTCGATTCCCGGCTCCTCCAGTCTGCATGTCGAAGTGTCCTTGGGCAAGACACTGAACCCCAAATTGCTGCCGTTGGTGTGCCAGCACCCTGCGTGGTAACCTGCCGCCATCGGTGTGTGAATGGGTGAATGTACCTACTGACTGTAAAGCGCTTTGGATAAAAGCGCTATATTAATGCAGGCCATTTACCATTTATCATTTAAGCATTGGCTCCATGACAAAGATTCTTTTTAATCCTTGAAATGAGATAGAAGAAGAAAGAAAGAGAGGGTGATAGGAGAGGCATCTAACTCCCTTTCCCTGTTTTATATCTGCCCAACTGTTCCATCAACACATCTGCTCTTATACAACTAAGTAACAAATTAGACTGAAAACATTTTACTGCCCATAATTCATTCATGAGGGCTCTTCCTGTGTGCAGTGAGATGTGACTGTGGTGGAATAATTAATTGGCTCGTGGGGACCATGGATCTATGTGGGGACACCCATGGGGAGATGTCAGACATGGAGAATCAACTCTTGCCAGGACAGCTTTACAACTCACACAGTCTCATACAACTGTATTATTCTGTCATAAATTATAGATCCGTAATTATTTGCTTGCAATGGACAAGTGCAACTAACCATCGAACATTGCTGCGTATGACCGATCTTGTTGCACAATAAACACTATAGGTTATTTAAAGACTACCATGGTGAACATTTTGTAACACAATTCATTCCTACATTATAATTTGATTTATTTTAAATTTTTATGAGCTTGTTTTGGCTGTTCATGCTGCCATGGGGTAATCTGAATTATAAACTGATCTCAATTGCTCTAGAAAACGTCATACCCAGTTCTCATCAGTAGAGGGGAGTGTTGTAATGAATATGTCCATTCATGAAGCTTGACATAGCCTAAATGTGATTCATTAAACAAACCTTGATGATTAGCTCCTTATGTTGCATTGTCTGAATAAAAGAGATATACTTTACACTACAATATAAATACAAGTGACCATCATTCCAATGCACATTATACAACAATTCTATGTGCAATATGTTTTAAACGTAAATGAAAGTTCAGTTCAGTTATTTATAGAAGAACTGGGAATTTTCATGCCCAGACATCAACTTAATATTGTGGAATTGATAACAGTAGATAAGCTGTGCGAGTCCGTAAATAGCTGTGTTTACATTATTTGTGTTGACTCAAGTTGCTCCAAGTAACTGTTACCAAGGCTATTATTGTCTGTATGAAGCAGTACAGTGCACGCCTTTGACTTCACTGTTTCAATCCGGTCTGTTTCTTTGTCCATGATTTTGAAGATTATTTCATGATCAATCTGTTCAACAGATTTATTTTTACTCTGGCATACTTTATAGAGACATTTCATAGGCTTCCTACCTATATTTAGCAGAGCTCTCAGCTATTCTCACAGGGGTCACAAAGTTTCAATCTGATCACTGTTCATAAAGTTCTTGTAGTACATAAGTGTGCTGTACATAGCTTGGGTTATGATGTGAATGTAACATGGGAGAGTATAATTTTTCTTCATTTTTCTTCCAGGAATGAATAATAATTTAACGTAGGATGAACACATTTTGAAAACTGTATTCCAGTCCATCTTCATCTTTGAACTGTGTGGTGCGGTGTATTCACGAGGCAGCTCATTTTACAGTCACTCTCCCCACAGGCCGGCGCAAATGATCTCTATGCCAATATGCCTCTCCCTGTGTGGAACTTGTTAAACAAGCACACCGTTTGAAACCAGTCATTCATCTCTGCTCTCTCCTGCTGCTGTCATGGCAACCTGTGTATGACTGGCAGAAAACAGACTGCAGTCTCAGAGCTCCAGTCAACCTGGATGGAAGAACAGACTCTTGGGCAGACGAAGAGTTGAGCTATAAGATGCCCAAAACTGATACTGAGAGGCCAGGCCAGCCACAAACAGTGAGGTATGTCAGAGAATTGAGTCCCATGGTCAGGCCAGCTATGCTGTTTACATTGGTTTATTACTGAACCTGCATCACTTGTGCAAAATGTGACTTTGTCTGTCTGTCTGTCTGTCTGTCTGTCTGTCTGTCTGTCTGTCTGTCTGTCTGTCTGTCTGTTTGCCTGCCTGTCTGTCTGTTTGCCTGCCTGCCTGCCTGCCTGCCTGTCTGTCTGTCTGCCTGTCTGCCTGCCTGTCTGTCTGTCTTTACAGGACCGTGATGCAGCACTCACCTTACCAACCCCTGCTTCCCACTGGGAACAAATACCTTCAGCAGAAATGGGACAAGGCTTCATATGATGTGCACAGGAGAAAGGTTAGGCATGATGTGTGACTAAATCTGTTGTCATTTACTGTACCAAATGATATTCCAATTATTAGGCCATACTCTCCTCAAGCCTTTGTTAGTTACAAATGCAGTTACGGTAGATGTTGGATTTAGTATCATCCCATCATTCAATGTCTTATGAAGAAGTGTGTCATTTTTATCCCAAGGTGAAATCAGCCAAACCAACATTAAACACAATTCCACCAAGGACCTATGGTCACCTGTCTGTCAAGCTGAAGAAGCAGAAGGTAGGCTACAGCATTTTCAGATAAGCTCACATCATTTCCACAGGGGGGCAGCAAACGTTTCAGAAACCGCCCATTGGAACCTCTAAGTAGACAATAATACCAAAATAAATTATGATGAGATTATATTTTGTTATCTTTTAGCGTAGTTGAATTTAGGTTGTTTGCATAGTGAAAATGTCTATGTTAAATGATAAACAGTGATAAAATGCAATAATAAAACAATGAAAAGGAGAAAATAAAGTACTAATTTCTTCCTGTGATCAGAACACTAAGGGACTTGTAAAAACTACAAGGTAGCAGTTGTGTGTAGACCTCAAACATGCTGATATGTCAGGGATTGTGTTGTTTCTGTTCCTAAACAACACATCTATCACATTAAGCTTGAAGAGCAGCGGATGCTGACAATCGAGAGGGAAAACGACTTGCTTCTGGAGAAAATATCATACATCATGCACACCACTGGACAAACTGACAATATGAATTGCTACGAAAGGAAAAGGTTAGTTGAGTTTTGGACTTTGCATTTGCACTGCAATGTAGGCACATTATATAAAGGCAACAAGTTGGAATACCCATTTCCAAAAGAAAAAAAGATGAATGCCGCACACACTTAAAAAAGTGTCGACGTTTCGTTCACAAGGATCTTTCTCATGACATACACAGAATGGCATGGTGTTTAACAACAGCCCATACATGTGCCTGTAAATGATAGTCCACAGCTGTGTTTGTAGGTGTGTCACATTATCACAAACAACCTCAACTGTCACAAAACACACCATCCTACATATTCCCCATTAAAGTTGGAATACCAAATAACAAGATAGCCCTTAAAACGCACTATTGGAATGAGCAGTCCATCTTCTCTGTTGACTGTAGCCTTGGCAGGGAGAGGCGACAGCTGGAGTTGCTCCGTATTACCGAGGAGAATCAGGTGATCCTGGTGCGTCTGAGCCAGTGCAGGCCTCACTACAATGTGAGGCGCTGGCATGAGGACTGGCTCAAGACTCTCAAGGTGATGGACCGCATTGGACATTACCCACGAGGAAGGTCAAGTGAGCATGTGAGTGTTTTGATTAGAGTAATGCATGAATTTATTTCTATATTGGAATCATCTCTCACTGCTACACAATGTCTACTATCAACTCAGCACCATAACAGCTACCATAGTGACTCTATAAATTGTAAGTGTCTTAATGATATTTGAGTTTACCATGATAGTGGTTACACCTTTCATCCAACAGGGACACAGAAAATGCAAGAAGAGGAGCAGTGATGGTGAGAGTGAAAAGACCAGCGCTGATGCAAAAGGACAATGCTCTGAAAGCGACATGTCCAATGGCAAAGCAGAGAGTGAGGAGAAGGGAAGAAACAAACAAACAAGAAGGAGGAAGCAGGGCCATGAGGAGACAGGAACAGACCAAGCTCCAAAACCAAGTGCACCTAAGACGCACCTGAAAAAGTGCTTCTGACCCAGTAACAAATTAACACCTTCATCCGCTTTGTTCTTTTAGCAAAGTCACATTTGGTTTCTGGACAATAGGAAGCCACTAGGCTCCAAGTTATTCATGTACAGTAGGCTATTGTTAATGTTTGTATCATATGCTGTTTCTCTTCCTGAGCTAGTTTACATTTGTTATTGTTTTATTTTTGTTTTTGTCTTTTAGCCAAGGTTTGCTCAAAAGTTTGGTTATTGTAAAAAAAAAAAAAAAAACTACTCTAAGCCATGGACAAAGATGACCGTAGCTCCAATAGGAATTGCACCAATTTGCTGTGTAGGCTATGGATTTAATATTCGCCTATTTAACTTCCCACCCAATTCACACATTTTGTGCCTAAAAGGCAGTAAGTAACACAGGTGCAAGCAGAACACTAATGAGGCTTTCTGACTTCTAATCCATTTGGTGTTCCAGTGCTGGGCCCCTAATTAATGTCTTGCTTGCACCTGTTACTTCCTGCCTTTTAGACACAAAAATGGGTGAATTTGGTGGGAAGTGAAATAGGCTAATTAATCATAGAAGAAACCTCACCATGGATCAATTTGTCATTACAGAGAACAGCAAGAGATACTTTGTACTGGGTGTGCACTGAGATGATGTGACATTCATAGAGAAAGTATAGGATGCTTTTGTAATATATGGTACTTGTGTTAATAATGAAATAAATAATACATATTAAAAATAGTTATTAAATTAAAATGTGTTGTTTATTTTCATTTAATTACTCACGTGTGTCACTGTGTGTGTGTGTGTGTGTGAGGGGGGGGGGGCGGCATAGAGCAGTGGAACTGTCCATCCAGTTTCGACTTTCGAGCAGCGGAACTATCCATCCAGTTAGAGTTTCCCTACGGCGCAATTTAGCAGAACACTCGTTGCAGAAAGAAGCCGCGGATTTGATTTTTACGGAGCTAGCTAGTTAGCCAACACGAATGAGCACAGTTTCGGGACACTAATTCGTTCTGTGTGTAAGAATGACACACTTTTGATAGTCAAAGCGACATTTCTAAAAATCAAAATGAACCTCGATAGACTTCGAAAGCGAGTACGGCACTACATTGATCAAGTAAGAATAATGATTTGCTTCCGAGTTTCTGTGTAACGTTAGCTAGCTGGTTAGCAAGCCTGGTATGAACGGTAACTAAACATCCTAGTTTGCCTGCCGAGTCAGGTTATCACTCGTCCAGGAAACCAGCCAAATCTTAAATGATGCATTGAGTGACTGTCTTCCTGTCTGTGTTTGTGTGTTTACAGCAACAGTATCAAAGTGCTCTGTTTTGGGCCGACAAGATAGCATCCCTTTCCCACGGTGAGTGAGTGAGCGAGCAGTGCTGTTTTGTGACGCTAGCCATTGTGGTAGCTTACTTACCAATCTGCTGGTAGATGGTCTTGGTGTGGTTTGAAGCAAGCATCCTTCTTTGGTCACTGTCGTATTTGTCACTGCATAGCTGAATTAAAGAATGTATTATTGGTGATGGTTGGCATGTACAACACAGTTATTGACAGCAGCAGCAGATTTGTAGCGCAGCAAGACTGTCAGTGCTGACGCCTACCGTCTGTTATGTACAGAGGATCCACAGGACATCTACTGGCTAGCTCAGTGCCTTTACCTGACCTCTCAGTACCACAGAGCCTCCCATGCCCTCCGCTCACGCAAACTCGACAAGGTAAGTCCAGGCTAACGTACTTGTTGTTCAAAGGCCTGTGCTTGCATGAAGGGATCATGTTTGAGTGGAGAGGATGCTTGGATTTGAAATAATTACTTTGTTGATGAGCAACTTTACAAATAACTGCTTTTATGACCTGTTACGTTTAAGAGTCTGCAGTAACACTCTGTCTCCTCACACAGTTGTATGGAGCTTGTCAATATCTTGCTGCTAGGTGCCATGTAAGTCATTTAAATCCACAATTACATCATACTCAAATCTCTCTCTATTAACCTTTTTTAGCTATATATGAATTAGGCTGTCATGCTTGAGATGTATTCATTACTGACTGGCCTTTTTCCTAGTATGCTGCCAAAGAGTTCCAGCAAGCCTTGGATATCCTGGACATGCAGGAGCCAGCCAGTAAGAAGCTGCTGGACAGGGGTGGGAAGGAGGACAACGGGATACCAGAATCAACCAAGGATTGGGACATGTCCCCTGCCTCTGTAAGCCCTGACTGCCTCTGAAGCACTGGCATACATTGCATGCATGATTTGATATCTTAATTAGCTTAATATACTCTTTTCTGATTTTATCACAGCCAGTCAATGATGTGGTGCAGTCCAATGTATCATAATCTGTGCAAATCAATCTACCCACACCCTCACTCATCTTTATCAATTTATTCTTCTTATTTATAGTGTTATTGTCCCAACATACACTTCGGCACATTCTCAGATTATTTTGTTTTTAACACATTTTTGTGTCATCGTCCCCCCCACCATCTGAGAATGCACAGTACAGTATTTGTGGAGTGTAGACTATCAGTCTGTTGTTGGATTAATTACCATTATGTTGTTTGTGCGTGTGGCACAATTGCAGTGTTTCTTTTCAAGGTTTTCATATTACGTAACATGAATAAAGTGGTGGGGGGGAAAACTGGCTGCATGATAGGAAGTCTCTTATGTCAACATGGGTTGGCATAAAAAGGTAATATAATGGGGCCTGTTTTGGATATTTACCAGGGGTTCTGCCTCCCCTCCTTTCCTGTCTTTCACTTCTCCATTCCCTCACTCTGATCTATCTCAGATCAGCAGCTCAATCTGCCTGCTGCGGGGAAAGATCTATGATGCCATGGATAACCGGCCGCTGGCCACCTCCAGCTACAAAGAGGCCTTGAAACTGGATGTGTACTGCTTTGAAGCCTTTGACCTTTTAACGTCTCACCACATGTTGACTGCACAGGAAGGTGAGGCTGATCTGTGGCAATGATGTGTGCGGAACTTTCAGTGTTAGGCACAGATTTATGCTTTTTGTTATTTAATTAACTGTTGTATTATAATGCCAATATGTTTCTGATTGTTGTTCATGCCCTGATAGAAAAAGACTTCCTGGACTCCCTTCCTCTTGGGCAACAGTGCACTGAGGAAGAGCAGGAGCTGCTACATTTCCTCTTTGAGAATAAGTTAAAGAAGGTACGGGGACTCTGTGTTTAGTTGGCAAATGGGTATCACAAACACTTATTTATTGTTGTTAATAGAAAAATAAAGTTTGTCTCCCGCAAAAAAAAACCTTTGTGGAGAGTGGAAGAGAGCAAACCTTAAAAAATCCCACAGCAACACTGGTCTTTGTAGTAGAATTTTTTTTAAAAGCCTTTATTTTAAACATGGCTATAGATTAAAAAACACCAACATGTTTCTGCTCACACAGGAGCCTTCATCAGGGAGTAAGAGGACATGTGAATCTAAGACAGCCCTTATGTAGACAATCAGCAAGATTACATCATTGGATGGCCATCCAATCAGAATTCCACAATTATGCAAATAGGGAAAGAGAAAATAGTCATCTTGGTGCTTAAAGGTACAACAACCCAATACAGGTCAAGAACCATATAGAAAAGATCACATGAAAGTTTAAATAGGAATTTGCAACAACATTTACAGCTGGCATCGACTTATACCAGAAATAACCAAAGCATCAGCACATGTGACAATATTTATCACTGAAACAGATGTTTAACACCAGAATTAGCCAAAGCGTCAGCATAGAAACTTATTTATTGTTATTATTTTTCTAACTTTCTTAAAAACACAGTACTGTATTAGTTTAAGGAACAGATCAACATTATTGTCCAAGATGGCCCATTTCCAAATATTCAGCAGTGTTTTTTATTGAGCTAAAAGAGAGCCAACAACCATGGCAACATATGGTAACCATGACAACATATGCCGGTGCTCTCCAGTGTTGCCGCTGAGCTTCAGGGTTCATTTGTTTACAGTTAGTGTTAATTTAAATGCTAATGGGAATTCTGTCCTGTTTTTGTTCTAATCCCTCTTCATCTGCCCTTTTCATGACCTTGTTTTATGACCTGTCACTCCTACTCACTTTTACCTTTTCTACCCCAACCCCCCATCCTCACCCATGCCCTCCCCCCCTTCCCACACACACACACACACACACCCACGCCTCTCCTCCCCCCAGTATAACAAGCCCAGTGACTTGGTGGTGCCAGAGATGGTCAATGGTCTTCAAGACAACTTGGATGTAGTGGTGTCTCTCGCTGAGAGACATTATTACAACTGTGACTTCAAGATGTGCTACAAACTCACATCAATGTAGGTGTTTTCAGTTTTTCCCCATAGTTTTAGTTGGTCTGCAGCATTGGGTGCATTACTCCAAAAATATGCAACCAGGGTTTAAAGGCTTTTCGAGTGTGGTGGTATACATGGCATCATACAACAAATCTTAAAAGATTAATTATTTTCAACCTGGCTGGGACTTATTTACCAGTTGTTGTCATGACAATTCTCTTCAAAATTGCATCACTTCACTGTGGAGCTTTACATTGAACACAAGGTCATGATGATTTGATCTATAAACCAGATGCTTGTGTATTTGTCACAACTAATTGAACCCCTCTAAAGCTGCTCAGTATGCCCAATCAACATACTCATCAGTGGTATATCTGGCTTTTATTTGCTCCTTTGACTTGAACATGCAACACATTGTGATGAGAATTAATCTGTGTAATAATCCACGAAAAGGTCATTGCATTCCATCCATCCACCCACGAAGCTCTTAATTGTTGGCTTTTGTCTTTGTTTCAGGGTGATGGTGAAAGACCCGTTCCATGCCAACTGTTTACCTGTACACATAGGAACCCTGGTGGAGCTCAGTAAAGCAAATGGTACAAAAAAAATACACTAACAGATGAGTCACGTACTAAGCATGTGAAGCCTTTTGATTGTTGCCTATGCCTCAACAACACTAATACTGAGATCTAAATGACAGTACTCTGCAAACATGTGTACGTTTTATTTGTTTAATTTGCTCTGTTGTTTTAAGCCTTTTTTTTTTTTCATTCACAGAGCTGTTTTACCTCGCACACAGGCTTGTAGACTTGTACCCCAACAACCCAGTAAGTGTTCCCACTTCCCACTATATCACCTTTCCATGTGTTGTCCAATTTCACTATTTGTTAACCAAGTAAAAACGTTTGACCAGGTATCATGGTTTGCTGTTGGATGCTACTATCTCATGGTTGGCCATAAGAATGAACATGCACGGCGATACCTAAGGTATGTATTTACATACATCCTGTTTCAGACCACCTTCCAGTTTATATACAGGTTCAACCATAATTATTACCACATATTGAGAATCACATATCTCCTACAGTAAAGCCACCACTCTGGAAAGGACATATGGTCCCGCATGGATTGCCTATGGCCATTCGTTCGCAGTAGAGAGTGAGCATGACCAAGCCATGGCTGCCTACTTCACCGCTGCCCAACTGATGAAAGGGTAGGTACATTATTTACACTTAACGTCATGCTCAACTTAATATATTCCTATCAATAGGGGTGGGAATCGTGGAGTAACTCACGATACGGTCACGATACTTGGCCCTCGATAACGATATTATCACGATACAGCGATTCTGCGATAATCGATATATTGGAAGTCATTTAACCTACGATACATCACGATATCTGTGTAACTGAAGAGAAAGTGTTTTTGGGGTCGTGGCTGAGAACCCCTAACCTAGAGTAGTGGTTCTCAAACTTTTTCACTTCAATAACCCTTAAACTGACACAAATTAGACTGGGGCTACCCAGTTGATCTCAGGTCATCAATAAGTAGCTCGCCAAAGAAATACAAATATTTTTAATGCATAAACTAAATCTACTTAACATTAATACAATATAACATTATTCAATCATGTTAAAAAAATTATATAATACTGTTAAAATGTACTTCGGGGGGACAAGGGCAAAAGAAGTAGGTCGTGACTAGTTTTATTTTTTGTAAGTAGCTCTCATCCTTATTTTTTGTAAGTAGCTGTCATCCTAAAAAAAAGTTTGGGCACCCCTGAATTAGACCATGGACCCCCATTTGATCAGATTTTGTCCCAGGGTACCCCATCTGATAAAAAAAAAGTTTCCTTTTAGATGTTTTATTACAGAAAGTGGATGAAACCCATGACCAAAATACCCATGACCAAATACTTCTGTCATGGTGTTATTTATGGATGATAATATAGTGAAAATAAACTATTCCCTTTTTTGCTGGGGACCCCCTGGAAGCACCTCACGGACTCCTAGGGGCCCCCGGACCACACTTTGAGAACCACTGCCTTAGAGAAGCATCGATAGATCAAGACGCTTTTATAACTAGAAGAGCATGAACTGAGAGAGCATGTACATGTGGGGTGGCGGGCATGGTGTCTGGAGAATAACATGTTCTCCAGACCGAGGTTCTCATCTTGTCAGAGGTGCACAGGAGAAACACGATCTGGGGAGACACACAGGGCAAAGCATCAGAGACGAGGAGATACTAGGACAATTGCCAAGCTTACAAGTCTGTAGTCTGGTCCAATCTGTCAAGTCCTTCCACTGCAGGTCTGTTCTGGTGGCATCCAAATTAATCTGCAAACCAAGAAATGGGCGCTGTCCCTGGTGCTGAACCTCAGTGGAGAACCGCCAGCCTGGGGATCCACAATAGTGCAAGCTTTTCTTTAGAAGCCTAAGTTATAATTGTTTTTCTAATAGAAGTATAAATTATTTGTTGATCATTCAACAACAGATAATGTTTAAATGTGTCATATTACTGTTAAATTGTTGCACTGGGCTGTACTCATGTTTTACTCATATTTGATAAACACTATTATGCAAGTTTTTAGTATTTATTTGAATCCTTTATGAATGTCCTTTATGAAACCACTACTCATTATTTAAACCCTCGGCAGTCCTTAATCTGAACTTTCAACAAATTACAGTCTATAAGAAAGTAATTTGTTTCCATCGGGGTGAAGGAAAGATGGAAATGACGATGCAGTGACAGCAATTAACTTTATTCAGATGGTGGCCCTATTTGATTTGATGTCACTGATGTCGCTCACCTGTGCTCCCTCACCCAGGTGTCACTTACCCATGCTCTACATCGGCCTCGAGTACGGTCTGACCAACAACTCCAAGCTAGCAGAACGCTTCTTCAGCCAGGCTCTGAGTATTGCTCCTGAGGACCCATTTGTCATGCATGAAGTGGCTGTGGTTGCCTTTCAAAATGGAGAGTGAGTCACACACACACACACACACACACACACACACACACACACACACACACACACACACACACACACTCTGACTTGAGTGAGGAAAACATGCAAGTACACATATTTAATTAATGCAATACACAGGAGCCTGCATGCAAATTATGCACTCCCTGTATCTGGTTTATTAGGTAAACAATTCTTCAGATGTTGCATTATCAATGTTTTTCACATCTACTATTTCAGCTGGAAGATGGCAGAGAAGTTGTTTCTTGATGCAATGGAGAAGATCAAAGCAATAGGGAATGAGGTATCTGCTTATTTTATTCACTGATTTGGAAAAATATTGATATTGGTGTAAATGACACCTGACACCTTCAGAATATGACCACACTTCTAAAAGATTTGCTTAATGTAGGTCTTCTTGCTAATTTTTTTTTCAGGTGACGGTGGACAAATGGGAGCCTTTGTTGAACAACTTGGGTCATGTCTGTAGAAAACTCAAGTAAGTGTCCATCCCATTTGGCTTTACCATTGGCTATTTGTGTAAAATGTCCTGAATGGGCCCAATTGAATTATGGCTTGCACATGCAGCTCTGCCTTTCTTCTAAATGAAGGTGTGGCTTTCATGTTCCTCTTCTAAGGCCAGAGTTAACAGGTAGAGCTTCTCTTTGAGGTAACAGATTTAGTACTACTAAAGGACAGGGGACTTGTTATCCTGAGTGGATTGTGTAGACAAGATGGCTTAGAGTGCACTCTCCTATATTTTGTTCACCCCCCACACCTTTTTCTTTGACCTGCCTGCGGCACAGAGTACTATTTTCAGAGATGTGCACACGTTTTCTGTTCCAGTCATTCTGCCTAAGTAGGGCCCTCATTGACAATTCATGCAAAGCTCCTTTAATGAATGATGCATCACCTCCACTCAGCAGATAGAAGAGGGGCTTGCACAATGTTTGCAGCACAAGTGGCTGTTTTGAGGTCTGGGTCGTTTTTATGTAAAGGAGATCATCATATCTTCCACACAAGGTGATTGCCTCATCTGGTTTGTTGGGTTTGATGAAAGTGTCACTGGCCTTTTTCAGATGCTGTCCTTCCTTTGTTTGCTGCCCTCCTTTCTCTGAGTTTTAGCACTGACCTCAGCCCCTTCTTATCGCTGCATGCTGCCTCTCTCATTTAGTGTCTTTCTGTTTTCTGTTCTCATTGTTGCCCCTGACTCTGTCAATGTTATTCCTGGCACCTGTTGCACGCTAAGTTGTCCCAGTGGAGTTTGCCTCAGCCCACCCAAGGTTTCTTCCAAGTTTTCCTACTAAGCTTTTTCTTGGGAGTCTTTCCTTGTGTGCATTTAGGTCTAAGGTTGGGGTGCCAGGTAGGTTAGGAGGTAGAATAGGTACATTGTTTGTCTTGCTCAAATCTGCTCTTGCCCACCCCGTGTTTTTCACTATGCTTGTCCTATATGATTTTGTTGGCCATTGCTTGTGTTTAGTTGGATCTAGCTAGCTAGACACATTCTCTGTAAAGTCCTCTCAGACATGCTTATGACAAATCAACAGACTTGACTTGCAAACAAATGCAATACAGCTAGATTTTTCTTTGTTTAAGGGCCCTCAAATGTGTTGGGTTCATTATATGAGATGTACTCGAACATCTCTGGAAGATATTTCACTAATTGGTAGTCATGTACAGTATTTGATTGTGTGTTGTGGTGTTTCTTCTTGCAGAAAGTATGAACAGGCTCTGGAGTACCATCGCCAGGCTCTGGTGTTAATACCTCAGCATGCGTCCACCTACTCTGCCATAGGATACGTACACAGCCTCATGGGCGACTTTGAGAGTGCTATCGACTACTTTCATACGGTACCATTCCTTTCCTCCTCAGTCTGTTTGTTTGTTTGGTTGTTTGTTTGGTTTTTGCTTTTAACAATCCTAGATGGTGAGACTGTGGGAAGTGCTAAAGAAGCAAGAGGAGGGTTCAGCCTCTCCTTAGAATCCAAGCAACGTGTTAGAATCCAAGCAACATGTTAGAATCCAAGCAACATGTTAGAATCCAAGCAACATGTTAGAATCTAAGCAACATGTTAGAATCTAAGCAACATGTTAGGGGCGACGGGTGACTCGCCCGACTGGTTTCCTATAAACCCCTTGCGTGAGATCTCAAGTACACATGATGCACCTAAGCACCTTACATGGCTGGTAGCACCACTGTAATGTTGAATGTTCATTATGTTGTATGTTTGTTTTTGTTTGTTTTCTTTTCTTTTCTTGTGTCTGTTTTGTTTTGTTTGTGTTCTATAGAAAAATGAAAATAAAATATTGGGGGGGAAAAAATCCAAGCAACATGCTGAATAAACACGAGTATTCTTAATGTAGACCAGTGCCAGAAAACAACAACACCCGCCTTTCAGAAGACTTATGCAATGGAAACAAAGCACAGAAAGAAAAAGATATTGCATAGTAAAAATAAAAATAAACAGTTTGTGACATTGTCCACAATATATTGCATGACTTTTATTTTGGTGGTTTGGGTTCCCAGTGGGCTCCCATAAAGTTCAAGAAACATTTTCTGTGAGCTGCTCTATACTGTTACTGTGGTGTCAATCAATCATTTGGACTGCAACCACTTTGGAGCATCATCTGTGTAGTAGCATGCATTTGTTTAGGTCAAGGTACACAAATATTCTTCTTTTTATAACATTTTTTAAACGGATTTGCTTCCATTGTCTCTGGCAGGCACTTGGACTGAAAAGGGACGACACATTTTCTGTGACGATGCTTGGACACTGTATTGAGATGTACATTGGCGACACAGATGCCTATATAGGTATGGGAATCGCTACTGCTGTACTCCACCGTCTCAGAGCAATAAGCTTGCTTTCATCTTTGAAATATTATTGTGAATGAGTGTTTTTACGGTATGTTTTCGCCCCGATTTGTCCGTTTGCTCACAGGATATCTCAAAAAGTTATGAACAGATTTGCACAGAACTTTGTAGAAAAGCCAACTTAGAACTGATTAACTTTCCACACCCACTGGCCAAAAGGGGGCGTGGCCAATCACTAAAAGGCGCCTAACTTACAAACGGCTACACGTAACACCAGGGAACTTTGTAGAAAGGTTGGCGGTAGGAGGTTGGAGTTATGCACTCTACAGAGTGCCCTGCCCTCTAGTTCAAACTGTTATCACTCAACCTTCTTAGAATTGTAGTGTAACGTGGTGTCATTTGTTCCCACCCAGGCACAGACATCAAGGACAAGGTGCGAGGGAACTTGAACACCCCAGCGTTGATGAAGATGCTGAACCCGTCATCAGAAGCCAGTGACCCCCGAGCCACGCCCTTATTGGATGACAGCAACATCATGTCCTTGGACACCCCGCTGTCAAATCAGGAGAAGACGTTGGAGATGCCCCTGCGGCGCTCTCTAACCCTGGAGTGCGACATGTATGAAAGCGACATGATGCTAGAGACCTCCATGTCAGACACCAGCACGTGATCCCACCCTGTCAGGAGGTGGAGCTGTCATAGCGACAGGGTGTCACAGACACACATACCCAAGTCCAAGGACCAGTTCCAAACCAAAATGTTGGCACCTATCCTCTACTGGAGGTTACTTGTGGAGTCCCCCTTGTGCATCTGATATTATTGTGTTGCTGTAAGTGACATAATGTAGAAAGTGCCATTGTGAACATGATGAACTAAAGTGTAAAATTATGGGTAAATATGTATACAGCACCTGCTGTACATGTGATCTATTGTGCAACAATGCACTTTAAAGGGGGAGTTAACATGTGCCTTGGATAAGGGGTTGAGGGCTTGGTTTAGTTAGTATTGGACCTGGGGTTAAGCCTGAAGACAGTGGGGCGGTGTGATCCTCTGACACTTGACTGAACAGGGCAAATGCAGCAGCACTCCTTAAATCACAACAGACTTTAGTCACCTATTACTGCCCATGGCAGGAGGACCCTCCGTATCATTTACCTGTGGATTTTTACTTTGAATAAACAGAGTCGGCTGAATACAAGCGCTTTCAGTGAACACCCTTATTGGTAATTCCTACAATAAACTGCATTTATCTTTTTAGGATTTGCTATCTTTTGTTTTTTTTGTGTGTGGGAGCGAGAGTGAGGTGGTTAATTTGGTTACTGCACCCAGTAGTCCCACTCTTGCAACAGGCTGACTTATGGCAGCATCAGATTAGTAGTATGCAAATGTCAATCAACTAATTCAAAAGAAAATCTAAATCAGCAAAATACATTTGAACAATTGTAGTGACCCTTTGACATTCATCTCATAATACATCCCAAGGTACACAAGGCACATACTAAATGTCATCCTCGAATTTGAATTTAACAGTCACATGATGCATCCGTCCCTTATATGCAATAGATACTATTGGACACTATATTGTAGTACACCTCCCAAGTGTAAAGATGTATCCCTAAACTCCCAGTACCTACTTTTCCAAGGAATGTAATATAATGTCCCACGTCCTCTACTTTCATATTGACACAACTCAAGTGCGTGTGTGTGTGTGTGACTGCTGAGTGTTGCCTCTCTGGAGCTGCTCAGACAAACGTACTGAGTGCTCTATTGTCTGACTGTTTGAAGAGCACACCCTTTGGAAATGTCATGTCAGGGAGGGGGAGCGCTGTCTCCATGTCTCCTCTCAGCCACATGCCCCATATTGATCTCAGTTTGCCTGACCCTCACTTCTGTCAAGCCACCGTGGTCGCTCCATCCCTGGTCCTAATGGAGATGGGCTGTACTCCGTCTAAAAAGTCGGTGTCACTGGTCACTTGCACCCAGGACAGGGTGTACCGAGACCTGGAGACCTGCTCTACGTTTGTTCCCAGCCTGGAGAGTGCCGTGTCGACTCCGGAGAGACCCTCGCCTCGGCTCTGTGTGGAGACCCCCAGTGGCAAGCAGACTTTCCTCAACGGTGAGTGAACTGTTCGCCCTGCGTCTAATATGTTTGCCACCTTATGTTAAAGGAACACTGTCGATTTTCAACCAGCTTTGTCTTCAAAATCAGTAACATCAGACCAGTGATGACGTCACAGTGGACCGGTGATGACATCACTGGTCCACAACCTAACTCAAATGATCAACTCTGAATAACTGTCAAACTAGATGAATGACTGCAAAACTGTTTACAGTTTTCTGGTATAGGCTACTAGTGATTTTTGTAATAATACAAAGCTGGTTGAAAATCGGCAGTCTTCCTTTAACTCCCAAGGCTGCTTATGTCGACTGTGGACAGTTACTGATAACTGAAGATATTTAGTCTAATAAATTATGAGACATCATCAAACTAAGACATGTGCAGGGAATGGCCTTGAAATGCTGCTTCTTCTTCTTTCTTTCTTTTTTTTACTTTAAAATAGATTGCACTTTATTCCAAACTGCACAATGCAATTCAGACAAGCAACCATCTTCACTTACAACTGTCGCCCATGTTTACAATTCAAAAGATATATTTCCGTATCATTTTTCATTGGTTTTCCATGTGTTTTCCAGTTCCCTGTCGAGACATCCACCGGCAGTCAGTGAGCCAGCCCTCCTGCCCGGACGCATGGAGCACTTTGAGCTGCACCACTACAAGCAGCCCGGCCTGCCTGTCTCGGGCTGCTGCGAAGCCCGGCTGCTCGGACTCGGACCCAGCCAGCGGTGCTGAAGACTGCAGGACTCCTCAGCTCAGCTGAATCCAGCCTGCAGCCAGAGGTGACAGACCCGCCGTGCTTGCATCATTATGCGCTGTTTTCCCCCAGTGTGCAAGTAGGCTACAGTAGGCTATAGGCCAACAACTTGGATTTATCTGGGATTTTCTGGTTCAGGTTGTTTTTGTGGACACTGGCATTGAGAAATAGACTACTATTCTTATTCGTTTCTTTTTTTAAATGGACAATTAGGACATAATACTGGGTGGGTGGGTAAGCCATCTAAAGTCAGATTACCCACTTTTTTAATCTGACATATTTTTATGGGTGCAAGCTACATTTTACTGAGCAAGTTGGGGTATATAAGGATATGGTACTTTAAGAAAAATAAATGATTCATGCATTTCTGAATTGTTTAATAAATGTGTTGGTAATTGTTAGAGGAAAATATTAACCTGGTAAAATGTGTAAAGCCTGACAAAACTCCTGTGATTGAGTGTTCAGTCATGTTAGCCATTCCTACTGAATGTCAGAATTTGCTTCATGCCAAATCCATTAGGCTGATCTAGCACTTCACGTGTTGTGTAAAATGTAAATCTTCGCATGAGTCCAACTTGTGCAACAGTGTGTACTTTGTCAATTAAAGATTTGACACCAGAATGCAATCTTGAATGTTTTAATGCCAAATCTGTATAATTATGCCTATCTATATAGTCGCCTAAATTGTGAGTGTCCCAGAAGGCATGAACGGAGCCAGGTTAGTCTGACGATCAGCCCACTATAGCCTACTATTAAGCATGCGACTATAAGCCTATTACAAAGCCGTCTTTAGCTAAAAGCTCTCTATACTCGCGATATTTCATAGGCAAACTCTCGCGAGTACACATTGACTCAGGCTAGAGGGAGATGGATAGAAATGAGGTCTGAAAAGGACCAAATGACCGGAGGGAGGGAGAAAAGCGTCGTCGAGATACAATGTAGAGACATCCCGAGAGAGCAAGACAGCAACCCCGCTAATTCCAAGCAGAAAGAAGAGAAGAAAGAGGTCTTTACAAAGGTAGGTCGCAGCGGCTGCGATGTGTCGCATTGTTTACGCCGTGTGGAGAGCAGATAGGAGGTGCGATCGTTTCAGCACCGCGGACAGCGACAGCACAGCAGCGGGGCGCACTGTTATTTAATGCGCTGGCTCTCTTGAAATGTCAACTGCGCCTGCCCTGGCCTCTACAGTATCTATCTTTTCACCAGATATTTCGTGTTTCATTACGACTTCTTTTGATGGATGAATTAATTGTATTTGTAAATGAAGCCTGCAGCTATATGATTGCATGGAGTATTGCAGTAGGCTAAGCCACGCCTAATAACATGGTAGCCTACTCACATTATCATGTCCCAACCAATTCGACCTAACCGTCGTTTAGACCACTGGTCCTCAAACGTCAAGGACCCCCCTACACTGACACCAATTAAGACATGGACCCCCATTTGATAAGATTTTGTCCCAGGGTCCCCATCTGATAAGCTGTTTGCTTTTATACTGGTATGTTATATTACAGAAAGTGTATGAATCCCATGACCAAAATAGTCATACATTCTGTCATTGTGTTATTAGTTAGGGATTCAATTATAGCAAAAATAAATGATTCCCCTTTTTGCTGGGAACCCCTTAAGGACCCCACTTTGAGAGAAATCGGTAACGCTTTAGAATACAGCCCGCAAATAAGCATGTAGTTAGAGTATAACAACAGGGTTTAGGGCTGTAGTTATAGTCTAACTACGGGGTTTAAGGAGTGAATTATAAGATCTGTACTTATAGTCTAACTACGGGGTTTAAGGAGTGTAGTTATAGTATAACAACGGGGTTTAAGGAGTGTAGTTATGGTATAACAACGGGGTTTAAGGAGTGTAGTTATAGACTAACAACAGGGTTTAAGGAGTGTAGTTAGAGTATAACAACGGGGTTTAAGGAGTGTAGTTAGAGTATAACAACGGGGTTTAAGGAGTGAAAAAATACTTTAACTAGAGGGTAACAAGATCTGTACTTATAGTCTAACTACGGGGTCGCAGGCTGTATTATGAAGCAGGGGACAAATGTTTGTACTTATAGGCTAATTACGGGGTACCACACTGTACTTACAGGGTAACTACGGGGTTAAGGAGTGTAGTTAGAGTATAACAACGGGGTTTAAGGAGTCTAGTTAGAGTATAACAACGGGGTTTAAGGAGTGTAGTTAGAGTATAACAACGGGGTTTAAGGAGTCTAGTTAGAGTATAACTACGGGGTTTAAGGAGTGTAGTTAGAGTATAACAACGGGGTTTAAGGAGTGTAGTTAGAGTATAACAACGGGGTTTAAGGAGTGTAGTTAGAGTATAACAACGGGGTTTAAGGAGTCTAGTTAGAGTATAACAACAGGGTTTAAGGAGTGTAGTTAGAGTATAACAACGGGGTTTAAGGAGTGTAGTTAGAGTATAACAACAGGGTTTAAGGAGTCTAGTTAGAGTATAACAACGGGGTTTAAGGAGTGTAGTTAGAGTATAACAACAGGGTTTAAGGAGTCTAGTTAGAGTATAACAACAGGGTTTAAGGAGTGTAGTTAGAGTATAACAACGGGGTTTAAGGAGTGTAGTTAGAGTATAACAACGGGGTTTAAGGAGTCTAGTTAGAGTATAACAACAGGGTTTAAGGAGTCTAGTTAGAGTATAACAACGGGGTTTAAGGAGTCTAGTTAGAGTATAACAACGGGGTTTAGACTCCTTAAACCCCGTTGTTATACTCTAACTAGACTCCTTAAACCCCGTTGTTATACTCTAACTACACTTCTTAAACCCCGTTGTTATACTCTAACTAGACTCCTTAAACCCCGTTGTTATACTCTAACTAGACTCCTTAAACCCCGTTGTTATACTCTAACTACACTCCTTAAACCCCGTTGTTATACTCTAACTAGACTCCTTAAACCCCGTTGTTATACTCTAACTACACTCCTTAAACCCCGTTGTTATACTCTAACTACACTCCTTAAACCCCGTTGTTATACTCTAACTAGACTCCTTAAACCCCGTTGTTATACTCTAACTAGACTCCTTAAACCCCGTTGTTATACTCTAACTAGACTCCTTAAACCCCGTTGTTATACTCTAACTACACTCCTTAAACCCCCGTTGTTATACTCTAACTACACTCCTTAAACCCCGTTGTTATACTCTAACTAGACTCCTTAAACCCCGTTGTTATACTCTAACTCCTTAAACCCCGTTGTTATACTCTAACTACACTCCTTAAACCCCGTTGTTATACTCTAACTACACTCCTTAAACCCCGTTGTTATACTCTAACTACACTCCTTAAACCCCGTAGTTACCCTGTAAGTACAGTGTGGTACCCCGTAATTAGCCTATAAGTACAAACATTTGTCCCCTGCTTCATAATACAGCCCGCGACCCCGTAGTTAGACTATAAGTACAGATCTTGTTACCCTCTAGTTAAAGTATTTTTTCACTCCTTAAACCCCGTTGTTATACTCTAACTACACTCCTTAAACCCCGTTGTTATACTCTAACTACACTCCTTAAACCCGTTGTTATACTCTAACTACACTCCTTAAACCCTGTTGTTAGACTATAACTACACTCCTTAAACCCCGTTGTTATACCCTAACTACACTCCTTAAACCCTGTTGTTATACTATAACTACACTCCTTAAACCCCGTAGTTAGACTATAAGTACAGATCTTATAATTCACTCCTTAAACCCCGTAGTTAGACTATAACTACAGCCCTAAACCCCGTTATTATACTCTAACTACCGTACATGCTTATTTGCGGGCTGTATTCTAAAGCGTTACCGAGAAATCTGCCTTGCAGAGATAACTTGACCATCGACAATGTGTTTCCTGCTGGACTGAAAAATATTTCACATTATGAATGTTTGATTGCAGGTGGTAATTCGAAGGCTTCCACCAAGTCTGTCAAAAGACCAGCTAGAAGAACAGCTCAGTCCACTTTCATCCTACGACTATTTTGAGTTCTTTCCAGCTGATCAAAGGTAATCATGATAACCTTTTGAACAAATGCTCTAACAGCCAAACAAAGGAGATAATAGTAATGAAGGGAAATTGTAGAAGAAAATATAGACATCCAGAGAAGTCTCAGTCCAGCTGTAGTTAGTGTTCTTTTTTTAATGTCCTTGTATGAAATGTTTAATCTGTCTCTGTCTCTCCCCCTCCACACACAGTCTCTATCCTCACCTGTTCTCCAGAGCATATATCAACTTTAAAAACCCTGAAGATATCCTCCTGTTTAGGGACCGCTTTGATGGTTATGTCTTTATTGACAACAAAGGTATATTTTTCTATGTGAAAACCTTTCTGATGCTCTTGTACATGTACTGTATAACAAAATAATTAGGACCCATTCAGCTTGATGTATCACAATACACTGATGCCTGAGAAAGCTGCAGATATCAGACTACTAGAATAGAATGGTGTTTTGTTATCATTTAAACTCAGTGGGATATATGGTGCCTTGCAGGTGAACAAATAGCCACCGACTCATGGGAAACAAACTGTGTGTGTGTGCATCTTTTACAGGATGATTACATTTTATGGACATGGAGGCGGACATACATAATTATAGCTTTTGTTGCCATTGTTACCATTTGATTACTAGTCCGGTGATGAGTTGCCTTTTTCTGTCAATATTGACACAGGCCAGGAATATCCGGCAGTGGTAGAGTTTGCCCCCTTCCAGAAAATCTCCAAGAAGAAGCTCAAAAAGAAAGATGCCAAAACCGGGAGCATTGAAGAAGGTACTGGAATGCAGAACACATCATCACAAACTAACTATCATGATATCTTTTGAAATTCAAATCCGATGCTTAATCTCATATTCCTTACGGCTTTGCAACTCCCTCAGATCCAGAATATAAGCGGTTCCTGGAGAACTACTCCTGTGATGAGGAGAAGTCGATGGCCAACCCTGAGATTCTGCTGGGAGAGATAGAGGCCAAGACCAGAGAGCTCATAGGTACAGCAGCATAGCATGCAGGAAGCTACACTGTATACTGTAGGTACAGTACCTTAGCATGCAGGCAGGCACATTGTATAGCTTAGACCAGAGAGCTGATAGGTACAGTAGCATAGCATGCATGCAGGCACACACACACACACACACACACACACACACACACACACACACACACACACACACACACACACACACACACACACACACACACACACACACACACTGCATAGCTCAGACCTATAGTAGCATAGCATGCATGCAGGCACACACACACACACACTGTATAGCTTAGACCAGAGAGCTCATACTGTAGGTACAGTAGCATAGCATGCAGCCAGACACACTGTATATATAGGTACAGTAGCATAGCATGCAGCCAGACACACTGTATATATAGGTACAGTAGCATAGCATGCAGGCACACTGTATAGCTTAGACCAGAGAGCTCATAGGTACAGTAGCATAGCATGCAGGCAGGCACACTGTATAGCTTAGTTTTTGGTGAGTTGTTCATTGCAAACACATTTATATAGGTACATAATTTATATACGAGTTGCAGGCAGCTACTCAAAACAAAAGTATTGAACTTGTGCTTACAGTACTCCACTCCCTTTATTCTCTTATTTGTTTGGTTTCAGCCAAAAGAACAACACCGCTATTGGAATACATCAAGAATAAGAAGATTGAGAAACAGGCAAGAGAGAGAAAAAAGTTGATAAAAAAGATGTTTGTTTTACAATGTGAAAAGGCTCTTGTAATGTGTCACATGGTTCCCCATAGAGGATACGAGAAGAGAAGAGAGAGGAGAGGAGAAGAAGAGAGCTAGAAAAGAAACGGCAAAGGGAGGAGGAGAAGAGGAAGCGACGCGAGGAGGAGAGACGCAAACGAAAAGAGAATGAAAAGCAGAAAAAACTGTCGGAAAAAGAGATCAAAATCAAGGTAGCCTTTTATTTGACTAAATCTCCTGTCAGTAAAACTCCATCTGACGCTAACTTGTTGATTTGGTTTGGTTATGTCTTTTCTGCACACCTTAGCTCCTGAAGAAGAGTGACAGAGACGACGATGTGGACTCAGACCGGTTGAAGGACAAAAGCGATGTTGGGGAGACGGAAAGGGGCAAATGGGAGAAATCTGGTGGACAAATTAAGTCAAAGGACCACAAGGACAAGTAAGGACTTTGATGTCTTTGACTGGGGAGATTTATTTTTGTGTGGCATACCTGGTAACAGAAATTGTCATGATAACAACTGTGTGTGTGTGTCATAACCATCTATGTAATCTGCAATCTGGCCACTAGAGGTCAGCCTGAGAGTGACAAAGAGCAGAGGGAGCAGCACAGCCGCAGACAGAGAGGGAAAGACGAGGAGAGGAAACGCCAGCGACACCACTACGATTTTGACAAGTTTATGCGACGCAAAGATGAGACCAAATGGGGAAAAGGCTACTGCCAGGACAGAGCCAAGAAAGAGGGGCACCATCATGGCTACTCCTATTGTCCCGACAGCGGGGACAAACTGGGAAAAGAGGACAGGGAGGACATGAATAGCAGGAAGGAGCGCCTCCGAAACAAGGTGAGCGAGAAGGTGAGCATGAGAATGGGGGTGGGGTGACGTCGATATGGCTCTTTTTCTACTGATTTATTATCTGTACTGTTGGGAAGCCCCATCACTCACTCAGGATGCTGATTGCGTAGGCTGCCATGTCTTGTGGTTTATACATTACTAATACTGATACCCGTTGGAGAATGCAATCACTGTGTGTGTGTGTGTGTGTGTGTGTGTGTGTGTGTGTGTGTGTGTGTGTGAGACTTGTAAACGCACACAAGAACATGCACTAACAGTACTAACAGTCATTTTGAATCAAAGACCCGTTAGTGTGTGTGTGTGTGTGTGTGTGTGTGTGTGTGTGTGTGTGTGTGTGTGTGTGTGTGTGTGTGTGTGTGTGTGTGTGTGTGCGCGTGTGCATGCACGTGCGCCCGCTACCACTAATTGGACATTTTTTGTCATTTAAGCGTCCATAATGACCTAATTAAAATATCCGGCCCTATCACCCTCTGCTTGGGACCTCTGCCAATACCCGTGCCAAATAGGAATGCTGTCAGGCCCACGGTGGCCAAGAAAATGTAAACAGAACATACATACATATAGAGATACGAAGGTTTGCCCATTTATGTGTAAGATACACAGATGATTACACAAACACACATTTAATAGCCTTATTGCCTCACTTAAGTGTTTACCATAGCAGTTATCCCACTGTATTTGAGGTGGCAAGATATATAAATGTGACGAATGTAGTATATTTATATACAATGTATACTATGGATGTCACAATATATCGTCCCACAATATATCGCGATATCAAAAAGTGACAATATGTATCGTTGAGATGAAATCTCATATCGCGAGAAAAAGAAGCTGAACATGGTGGCACTGATCTGCATCTGATTGCATGCTTGCTCTCCTTTTCATTGCTTTGTTTGAACAGACGAGGGACGTTACAGACACGGAGGAAGAAAATGGTGAAATTACTCGTGGAGTATGCCCCCTCAACTTACAAATCGATCGCAAAAAAATATTGTTAAAATATCGTATCGTTATCGCGAACCCAATATCGTGTATCGTATCGTATCGTGAACTGAGTGTATTATGACACCCATAATGTATACTGTCTCAGACAAACGGCCCACTTTTGGGATTTCCTCTGAGTCTTCCAGTTTCCTCCCACAGTCCAAAGATGTGCAAAAGGTGGATTTGAGTGTCTAAATTGCTCACCGGCAGTTTGAGTGTGTGTCTATCTGTGTTCCCCCTGCGATGGAGATGGATGCAATGTATTCTTGGATTGCCTCCAGCTCCCTCTGTGACCCTCAGAAAGAATAAGCAGGTCCAGAGAATGAATCAACAAATGAAATGAATAACAAAGAGTCAATTCTAATGTGTGCGCTTTTACATCAGCAGTCACAATTCAGCGACACTCGATGAAAGGTATGAATTAAACTCCCTTCAGTAACGAGCAGGAGCCTCACTCGGGTTTGAGTAGTGGTCGCTGACGACACCGTGTGCTGCTTTTTTCTCCCATGTCTCTGCTCTGTTGTCTCCCTACAGGACCGTCCGGCCATGCAGCTCTACCAGCCCGGTGCACGCAACCGCAAGCGTATGAGTTCAGCAGGCAAAGGGTACGACTGCATCCCTGTGGGACACTCGCCCGAGCGCGGGACGGAGCACTGCTATGAGGCCGTCGCTATGGGAGCAGGGCTGGAGAAGAGTCAAGATGAGTAGCCGGCGGCCTGGATGGTCATGCCTCAGAGAAGTAAATACAGTGAATTCCTGAGCTTTCCAGCCTAAGCCTATATGGTGTTGGGCTCAGCTGGTTATTATAAGCTGAGTCTTTAATGATATACATTGAGGAAGAAAGGTAGGACACTTGCAAACAAACATTTAGAGGAATTCTCATCAGCATTTAGTGTACAGTAATAGAATTGAGAGCTTTGAACGGTAGTAAAAGTTTTTGCCGTGTTAGAGCATGATACAGTACTTTAACAGTTTGAATACATCATATATTTTTAACTGTCTCACTGTTTAATACTTATTACGGTAATAAATTGTATTGAATCTTTGTAATAGTATTGAGAACAGGAGTAAACAATGCTGATTATAATAGCACAACAACAATAAACTCAGTAGGTTTCTCATTACATGTCATGTCATACCGTGGTGCTTCAGTGCTGGTGCCCTCAGATAGAGATTGCTCCATTTATTTCTTTTTAATTGCTGCCTGCCAGCTACTTTTCCATTTTGTAAAAAGCTTCACGACACGACGCCGTCCCGTGTCATTTCTTTCGGTCATGTTTCTAAAGCACGCACCTGTACGAGGCAGCATGTTTCTAAAGCACGCACCTGTACGAGGCAGCTCCACCAGTCCTGTCTGTCAGCGGTTTGCTGGTGAAACCTGTGACCTCATCCTCTTTCTAAGCCTTTGTAGAGTCCATTACACTTGGATGGTTTTAAAGATAGCCTATAGATTTTAACACAAAGAAATATAATGTAAGTAGGATTTTATTTAGAAGATTTAGGATGTAGAAACTAAAAAAAGAAGAAATCTCTCGTGTATTTGTGTGTGTTGAAGGCAAGCGTGCAAATGAGAGGGAATGTTGTCAATTTGTCCATCATCTTACTCCGAGGTGTTCTACGACACAAAGCAGAATTGTCTGTTTTTATGGTCGTCACCCATGAGCCAGGAAGAACACATTCTCTACATTTCTACTAAACCATTTCCTAGGAAAAGATGCAAGAGTCTGACACCGTTAAATGATACATTTTAATTTTATATGCAGTTTGCACGGTTTTCTATCAATGCTATCAACTGTTTATTATGTAATGGGAAAAGCTACTCGTGTTGATAGTAACGTCTGTGTAACATGCCTTCGATTATTTTTGCACATGACCTTCCACATTTGTGCATCATACCTATTGTGTAATTTTCTTTTCTTTTCTTTAAGATGTGAAAAATAAAGCTATTCTACTGATATAAGATATTAAAAATGGTATTTCAGTCTTTGGGTTAGTTCTCTGGCTCTGTAGAAGTATGACAGGGTGAGGCAGCATTCTGATGCAGTGCCCATAATATACGTTTAAACAAGGCAGATCTGAGTAATATGTATAGTTCTGGTTTTGCGAATGTCTCTTCGATTGAATGGGTGTGGTCCAGCCAAACCGATTCACAACATCCCAATAGTTTCTGACATGACATTGAGAGCAGGTTATTATAGGGCATTAAAACCGTCTCTTCATTTCAGCTGGGATCACAGGGTGATCCCAGGGTGTTTTTCCAATCAAAACAGAAGTAGTGGATGATGCGACATTTGCATGAATAAAGTCTCTTCTGGATAATATGTTGTCACAGGCAGTGAGGCGCACCCACGTAATTAAAGCAGAACTATCACAGTCACAGGAAAAAAGCACTTTTGTATGCAGACAACTCGTACAACTCAGGAACAACAATGGGTTGAAAACATTGTGTGCACACCTTACTCCCATCTGCATATGTGAACTTTATTGGCATGACATACATGTAGCTAAATCATAGATACAAACATAAGTGAGATATACATAAAGTAAAATCAAATGAAACTGCATATTACACAATATATAGGTTTATCATATAGAATATATCTGGACAGTAACAGTGATGATCACAAAAAAGCAATGGTAGTTTACAGAGGTGATGTCTTTCTTATATTATGGCATGACATCCAGGCTGGGAATTTCATCATTTTAGGGGCCGCAATTCTTTCCGGGCACAATGTCACATGCCAGGGCACAAAGGCCCTTTTTCTGAAATGTGTGTTAAAATGTGCCAATTACACATCCTTTGCATAGGGCAGACTACATTAAATTGAGACCACTGACACTTTTAATGAAAGCAACTGACAGTTGCAGGGCACTGCCAAAGTGACCTTAGGGATCTCAGGGCATCACGGCCAGAGGGAGGGGTAATGGAGGCCACGGCCTCATGGTTTCCATGTAATTCTCACGCTGATGACATCACATACTGAGCACAGAGTGCAGAAGTGATACTGAGATTTTTGAAAGTTCCCTATTCTTTCAGAGCTTTTTGAAAATGATGTTTTCCTGGTTCATACTTGGTACAGGAGAGAAGGAAGTAGTGTTCTTTACTTTCTATTTCTCCTGAGTTGCAGCGCACATGTGCCCCCCCCCCCCCCCCCCCTGCTCGCTCTCTCTGTGGAAAATCTTGAACAGATTGTATTCCCTCTCTCTATTTGCCCCATGTCTCTCTCCGCTCTTCCAACGCTGCAGCAATATGACTGAGGGGAAAAAATCACAGCAAAAGTCAGAATTGCCAAGACTTTGAAAGTGCAATGCTTGAACTTTTAAATGTGACTCACCATACATATTACCTATAGGTCCTCCATCTTTATAGTCATATAGGAAGACAACGGTTAACAAATCTTACCATCTTTACACTCCCTCAGGGGTCGGCGATATCATATGTGATAGGAAAAAGTTACTCTGAATGTTACATTCAGAAGACTATAGCCGATTCATTTAGTTTATTTCCTCTGAAAGCTAAGGGCTGCACGGTTAGTAAAGTAGGAGGGCCCTTTGTCATCCAGCCTTGACTAATAACTTATTGGGGGGGAAATGAAAGGACTTATTTGTAAAAAAAAAAAAAAAAAAAAAAGTTTTTGATGTCTGCAGGTTATAATGTTTATTCTTTTCCTCATGATTGGGACTAGGGAGAACAATTTTCAATTGCCAAAAACCTTTGTTATTATTGTTCTCTGTGTGATTTGAATACATTTCTGTGAGATTCAATTTTTCTTTTGTTTTTTCTTTTGTCTTTATGGTCATATAACAATGTATCCATCATGTGACATACATCACTGCAGCATACATATTCTGATAGTCCAGGTTGTCCTGAAAAAAGAAAAAGTATATCACTTCAGTGTTGTAGCATTTCACAGGCCGCATGGGAAATAAGAGAACAATTCATATAATCGCGATCAGCACTAACTCTCGATGGTGTCAGTGTGTAGGACGGCCTCGCATCAGCCCATCTGCTCCAGGAATGAATCTGCTGGTTGGGTGTCACTGTCAGTGCAGTTGTTGGGGTGAAAGCTGCCACATGTGACACACTTCCTGTCACCACTAACTGTAATGGCCCCATTTCCTCAGTTGTGACAATATCTGTTCATCCATCTCCAACCGTCTCTCACATGCCTGCCTGCCTGACTGACTGTCTGCTCTCCGTCTCCTCTGCCCCTCCGTTCTGGTGAGCGCTCAACTGATTTTTACTGGGATCATCCTGGATACTGCAACCTTTATTATCAATTCTGTTATACACAGATACTACATATTTCCAATATTAAGATGATCATGAAGTAGACTAGGCAAAACTTTTTTTTTTTACTTTAATGTTTTATTGAGTTTTAGTTAGTGCATAGAGTACAGTACAGACAGTACTTTATTGTCACTTCATGGTACAAGTATCACGAGCGAAATTCTGCTTGGTTCGCTCTCAGAGTCGGAGAGCAAAACCGGGTCGCCATTGAACAGCGCCAGCAATTTGGATTGGACAAAGCATATAAATGAAATAACTCAGAATTCACATTATTACTAGTTAGAAAAAGTAATAAAGGCACACTTCAATGCATACAACGCAATGCATATTCAATGCATACAATGCATACAACCAAAAGTATTTTGCCTGTTGACTTATGATTTGTTGACAGTAAGAACAAATCAAAACAAAAATCAAAACAGATAACAAATAACAAAACAGCCATGGTTGCAATACAGATCAAGTATTTTGAATTTTATGTGTCAGTTGGTCCATGAGCATTTTCCACTGTTTCGTAAGCCATCCATTTCTCCCATTTCGTAGCAAAGACATCTTCTCTCACTCTAATCAGATTTTTTTTAATCCATAATATACTGTAAACCTCTTATCATTTTTAACCATTGATCTCTAATAGGTGGAGTTTTGTACCAATTCCTGGTTATCGCCTTCTTGCTTGTGATCAATAATATCTTGACTAAATATCTATCATTGTCATAACACAATAATTTACACCCTATTTCCAATATACATCATTTTGCATTCCTTAGGTACTTCATATCCAAAATGTTCTTAATCGTAAGGGTTATTAGGGTTAGGGTTAGGGTTACATTTTCCCAAAATGGCTGTAACTTATGACATTCCCCAAAAAATGATGTGTGGCCTGCTTCCCCATCCCTACATAACTCCCAACATGATTGCTGTGAATTAGTTTGCTTACTCTTTAATTTTGGTGTAATGAAGTCGTGTCTGGTTTTTCCATCCAAATTCCCTCCATGACCTTGCATTTGTAGTGTAAGTAAGTAAGTAAGTAATACTTTATTTATATAGCACTTTTCAAATCCATGGATCACAAAGTGCTTTACATACAGGAAATAAAAACAGATTTATAGCAGGTTCGTTCGTTCAAAATTTAGCCAACAAGTACACAAAAGCAGGCTAGAAAAACGTCAACCGGCACAAACTGCAACAGGTACATAACAATAGCATGTGAAGGAACAGCACATAAAAACAACAAAAATTAAAACCAATCAGGCAACACTAATAAAAATAAAAGAAGCGAGTGGGATAAAATTAATAAAAGGCTTGTTTAAATAAATAGGTTTTAAGAAGTGATTTAAAAGTGTGGTGTGTTGTTGTGTTCTCTTGAGGCATTCCTCCATTGTAATGTCACTGTTCAGTTCCTTCTTCCACTTAGCCTTAATATATATAGTAGAGGAGGCTTTACAGTCTCTTAGATTTTGGTATAACACCGAGATTGCCTTATTGACTTATTGGATCTACTGAGTTTTGTCATGTTTTACTAGTTTGGTATTACCAAGTAAGGACGGAATCTGCTACAGTCATCTCAATATCTTTCCACTTTGTGTTGGAGGCACTTTTGTGCCTAGTACAAATAAACTTGCCTTTTCTTTTTTGTTACATTAAAGAAATGTATTTTAATCATTCCATCAGTATTTTTGACACATGTAGGAACAGCACACTTTCTGTTACATCATTTTCAGCATAGACTGTATTTTCGTCTGTGGTGTTTTTATGACTTATGTGTCTGTTGATTGATTAGCTTCAGTTTAGTTTGTGGTTGACCTTCCCCCAGCATATGCACCACGCGCATAATCGAAAGTTCTTGTAGGCTATTCCTAGTCAGTGTTGAAATGCTGAGGTTATATAGGAGAGGAAGTAGCAACTATAGCCACAATCACTTGTCTTGACGCCTGTTATTTCATAATAATAACCCTAACCCCGCTAACCCTACTCGCAATAATGTCACGCATGGGTATACTGGTCTGATGGTAGAGGTGTGGAGGATGCTGCTATTACACTGTTAAACTTTCTATCCACCTTATTTTTGAATGCCCCACTGTAAAAAAGAATCGTGGGTACAAGGTCCGGTTTAACGTGACTCATTGTTGTCGCTTGCCATTTCCTTTGTTATACTCTGGCTGCAGACCCGAATTATAAACCGGAAGCTGGAGTCCGTTATAAAAGTTATAAATATAGTCACGTTATAAACAACTAACCAACGCTGGAGGTCCGTATGGAAACTCGAAATGTATGTTACTCGAAATGGTTAAAAGTTAAATCAATTTGGTGGCGTTTTACTGCCATGTAACATAGCTAACTAGCCGCTAACATTAGCCACAGTCATACCCCGTTCAAGACAACTCGGACCGCCGGAAAAAATGGGTTCCGACCTGTAAAAAGTGAATTGAACGGTCGTCCAGGCCATAATTACAGCTCGGAAATTCGGGTATCATCCAGAGCTCCGGTTTCTCCGAGTTGACGTCACAGCCACATCAAAATGGCTACTTGCATCGTTAATGATAATCACAGAATTATTATAAAGACGTTTGTTGACGTTTTAACACACAAGTTGAGTTCTTAATTATGTAATGTTAACGTTTCATATGTGTTTGTATCATCTGTGTTTCGCTCTGTGTGAAATTCAGCATTCAGCATGTTCGGTTAGCATTGTTCGCTAGTAGGTGCTAACGCGGGTTGCTATAGCAACAGTTTGGGCTTTCCCCCCCGAGCGGGAGGTGCAGCGTGAACGCAATCTGTCCAGGGCGGAGGTTCCGTGTTGAAACCTCCGGCGGGCCGAGTTGTCATGAATGCGGTATTAGTAGCCGACTACCCACAATGCATTACGTTATCCCAGCACCCGAACGACACGGCTGTAGAGCAGAATGGCTCTGCTGTAAAAGGGTAAAATCCTCAGACGTTTTTTTTGTCGGGGGCTGGGGGGTTATCTAAATTGATTACACCGGAAATAGAACCCATAGTTAACGTAAGGCAAAATGGCCGCCAAAAATAAGGTTGATACCAGCATTTAGATCGACCAAATCTCATGCCACACTCCTATTTATTGATTTTCCTTCAGCATTACCATCCAACCCTTCCTGCTTGCCGAAAGGCTCATTCCCAATTTTAAACTTGATTCTAACTTGGTTGGTTGGATTATGGATTTCCTATAAATAAGTCAGTGTGTGAGAGTTAATGGTGCTCTCTCCAACCTGCTTTTCTCATCCACCGGTTCGCCTCAAGGTTGCTGTCTCTCCGACCTCCTTCATATTCTGTACAGTGTACAGAATATAAAGGAGGTGTACACTAATGACTGTTCCAGCAGCTATGTGAACAGATTAATTTTAAAGTATGCTGATGACTCTGTCATTCTCAGCCTTTTAGAAGGGGAGAAACAGGACCACGTGCCGGTAGTGGACGACTTTGTTACTTGGTGTGATTGTTATGACCCGGTCTAAGGGTTCTAGGTCACAAAATGTTGGTCTCGACCTAGTTTCAAGATGAGAACCAGTCATGTTACCTCATATCACAATAGGCATCAGCGCTCAACATAAATCAAGTGTAATCCAAGTGTGATGTCCATTATGACATGTGTCTCCTGACTCATCACCCCATCCTCAACAGCCAATCAGGCACTGTCAATATAAATATGACGTTGGTAATGATGTCACTGCCGAGGCTATCACGTGGCAATACATATAGCCATGGTCAGGGTGTCATCATCCTCTTTCCCTGATCCGTCACCTCATGGTCGCTGTACCTGGGCTGATTGTATCCCATCCTCTGGGGGGGGGATTCTCTATCCTAGTCTGAGCAGATGCCCTCCTCTCTCACCACAAGAAGAGAGGCATCTTACCACGGAGTCATTATGCCAAAGAATCAGTTGCCATGCTGCCATGGCATTTGTGAATAAAGCTCGCTCGTAAAAGTTTACCCACTGGTCTCTCATGACTGAAATAAAACTAGACAAAGACAACCATGAAAAAGTAGTTTTTATTTTACACAGTAAAACACAACAGTGTTGCTGGTTCGCTACACTGACAAGCTAATAACAACAAGCTAATCTAAAGCCTCCAAGGTAGGCCGAAGCCAGGCTAGAAGAAGGCATTTATTTTTAGAAATAGTTCATATATAAAGGCCAGTTAGGCAATGTTTGTACCTGACATGTTTCGGCTGCTGTTTCTGCAGTCTTCATCAGAGGTGTCACGTGATGTTGGAGTGACCATATAACCACACCATACCAACATCACTTGACACCTCTGATGAAGACTGCAGAAACAGCAGCCGAAACATGTCAGGTACAAACATTGCCTAACTGGCCTTTATAGATGAACTATTTCTAAAAAATATATATATATAATATTTTTAGCATAAAAGAAGGCATGTTAGCAGCTACACATAGGAGTCGAACTGAGCACCACAACAAACATAATGACATTAACCAAGAGTTAACAGAACTAATGCACCAAATAACTGACAGAGTTTGCTAATAAATCTTGCTAATAAATCAAACAAGAGGAGTGAGAGGAGCAGTAGCACCGGTCAGCCACTGCCTGTTGTTTTGTTGTTTGTTTTCTGTGAAGTAACCTAGTCATTGGATGTTTAGATTGAGTTGTTTATGATGTTCATCTTGATGTTAAAACTCTCTATATACTGTATCTATTAGAAACTTTTTATATATATACTGTATATACATCCATCCATACATCCATCCATACATCCATCCATCCATACATCCATCCATCCATCCATACATACATACGCATATATACACATACATACATACATACATACATACATACATACATACATACATACATACATACATACACACACATATATATATACACACATATATATATACACACACATATTATACAGACACACTCCTATGTGTGTGTGTGTGTGTGTGTGTGTGTGTGTGTGTGTGTGTGAGAGAGAGAGAGAGAGAGAGAGAGAGAGAGAGATATATATGTCACTTTGTTGTAACTTTGAAGTGATTTGATTGACTTTTGACCTGTCAGTGTTGTAGAGCTAATTGCCTCACCCGCCTGATGATTGTCTAACCACCATCAGATGTGTGTTCAGGGTGTGGCCTAGCCCATATAACATCCCCAGTAGTGGGGCTCAAAAAATGCACTTTCAATGTAAAATAGGTCGCTTCCGGAAAGAAGCGCCAAAATTTGCACAAATACTCCTTGTGGATTGTTATTTTGATAAAAGTAACTGGCCACGCAGAAATCTCGATCTTTCCAAGATGGCCGCCATTTCCCGCCCCAAAAACACTATTTTGGGGGCAACTTTGGGTAGAATTGTCCAATACGAATGATCTTGTTATCAAACCATACATTTATGACCACAGAGAAGCCAGATTTGTTCCATGTAAATTTCTAAATGGCTGCCATTTCAAAGATGGCTGCCATTTCAGCTATTTTTACCATTAGTGGGGCTCAAAACAGCACCTTTAGGTCGCTTCCGGAAAGAAGCGCCAAAATTGGCACAAATACTCCTTGTGGACTGTTATTTTGATAAAAGTAATTGGCCACGCAGAAATTTTATTTTTTTCCAAGATGGCCACCATTTCCAGCCTGAAAACACTATTTTGGGGGCAACTTTGGGTAGAATTGTCCAATATGAATGATCTTGTTATCAAAACATACATTTATGACCACAGAGAAGCCAGATTTATTCCATGAAAATTTCAAAATGGCTGCCATTTTAAAGATGGCTGCCATTTCAGCCATTTTTACCATAGGATTTCACTGTCCAGGGCGATTTTGATGATTCTGGTGTCAAATAACAGGTTTTTAACTATGGAAAATCAAAATCAAAATTATACATCAGAAATTATTTGTATATCTCCTTTTACCATTTACTCTAAAATACTAAATCTCTAAAATACTGTTGTTTATGCATATTTTCACATTACTTTGAAAATATATGCAGAGTAAATGGCAAAAGGAGATATACAAATAATTTCTGATGTATAATTTTGAAATTTCCATAGTTAAAAACCTGTCATTTGACACCAGAATCATCAAAATCGCCCTGGACAGTGAAATCCTATGGTAAAAATGGCTGAAATGGCAGCCATCTTTAAAATGGCAGCCATTTTGAAATTTTCATGGAATAAATCTGGCTTCTCTGTGGTCATAAATGTATGGTTTGATAACAAGATCATTCATATTGGAAAATTCTACCCAAAGTTGCCCCCAAAATAGTGTTTTCAGGCTGGAAATGGCGGCCATCTTGGAAAAAAATAAAATTTCTGCGTGGCCAGTTACTTTTATCAAAATAACAGTCCACAAGGAGTATTTGTGCCAATTTTGGCGCTTCTTTCCGGAAGCGACCTATAGGTGCTGTTTTGAGCCCCACTGCAGTACCTGTTGTCATACTTGTTGATCTTGAAGAATGCCGGAAGGACACTTTTTTCAACATTAAAGGAGGACTTACCTCCAAAACACTTTTTTTCAGCTTTTAACCAATATATATGACTTTGGGGGTGATGTGTGAAGAATTCTGGTCAAAATTTCCACATTTGACACCAAACTGTTGCCATTTTACCATTTGTATCATTTTTCAGCAGCATACCTGGCATAAGCGCCCTCTAAGGGTCGAACACTGCTTTTTTTTTCTCTCTCAAATGAATGGGAGATTAGGGGCACACTGACGTCACAGTGCCCCCAAAGACTATGGGATTTCAAGATAATTACTCCCCTACCCCCCCTGTACCCTTTCGGCTCCTCAGAACTCCAGCCTATTCCTATTGAAGTTTGCTCTTAAAATACTGAACCAAACGTCGTCAAAGTTGGCACATGTCTTAATTATAGTTAGTTTCCCGCTGAATGTGTCACTACTTTATTAATATATTACCTGGATAAGCTCGAATGATGATGTTTATATTATCAGTCCGAGTTGTAAGCACTGTCTCCAGCCCAGGCAGGCGGGAGAGAGTCGTACTGTAAAACCTCATGCGCGCGCAGCACCAGCTGGGCTCTCTGTGCTCTGAGAGCAGAGAGAGCAGTCTGATATTTCCGCAAACAAATATGGTCGCAGTTTAGCGCACATGTAAAATATAACGCTATACTACGACGTGACAACGTGACAAAGCTTCTCTAAACACATCGGCTACTATCATATTTCCCTGCATCCCTCCTACTGAGATTATATCGGTAATGATTTTGGACAGACTGAATGCGCGGAGGAGGAGGAGGAGAGATCTGCAGCTGTGCCCTGAGTAACCCTGAGAGACACTCGCCTCGCTCCGACTACTGTGCCCATCTGTGAAAAGCGTCCTGTCCAGTCGCACCTTCGCAAACAGATGCGGGATTCCCTCAATCCTGTACCCAATCTCAGACTGTATTCTCTAAATCGCACACCAGCTATTTCTGTCTGTGTTTGTTTGTTGCTCCGTGAGGTTAGAGCGCCCCATGCATGCAGCAGGCTGTTTCGCCAGCCTGGGTCTGGCAGGAGGGAGGAGGCGCAGCCTGCCCTGCACTGCGCTGAGAGGAAAACTTTTGCACAACTTTTAACAAGAATCACGAAAAGCCCCCAAACTAAAATGAAAAAGGGACTATATGGCAACTTGGACGAGGGAATGACGTAGAGAAATCTCGCATTGTGTTACCCCAGAACGGGGGGTTTGTCGTATTGTGCGGTGTGCTGCTGTAACGAGCCCACGTCACTTTGCTCTCGTAACGTAGTTTAACACACTGCCATAGAGATACATGCAGAAAAATAATTAAATTTCTAGTTCGCCACTGAATTACCAAATTGATATAACTTTCAACCATTTTGAGCAAAGCTCTTTCCAAACAGGCCACCAGCGTTGGCTAGTTGTTGATATTTATAAAGATATGGGGCTCTATTCTCCCACAGGCCATCGGCGCTATTACGGGCCTTAACCGCAAAAAAACGTGCCTTGCGCCTGTTTCGGCAAGATAGCAATAGGCTTTAGGCTGCCAAATGCGCTTTAGGCCGAATGGGCGTGGCGCAGTCCCAAAGTGGGCGTGTCGGCGCTAAATACCAGCCTAGTTATATCTTGGGAGCTGGCCTACATTTAGCGCTTTGCGCTTTTGAAAAGCAGGCCTATTCTTTGCCTTCACTGCTTCTTCTCTGTCACCCTTCTCTCTCTCTCTCTCTGAGTTCCCAGCATGCATTGTGTTTCTTCATTTCGCTACTAAATAGCCACCAAATGAGCCAAAATAGATATAAAAGGTAGTTCTAAATTAATGTGTAATGGTAACACAGCCTGCCATTGTCAACATTTCAATATTGGACCAAATAAAACCTCGAAATGAAAACACCACCCTATGTGAAACATATATGTCCTCCTGGGCATATATATACCCCTTGTCGAGTTAACGTGATTTAGAGAAGTAACAGCGGAACGCGCTTCGGAACGCGCTTCTAATGGCATCTGCTATACTGTGATGTTCCTCCAATAACTTGGCCCTATTTCACATTTAGTTTTACAATAAAAACACATTTATGCAATGACTTGACATAATGTAGGGTATATTTATGTGCATCATCCTTCCTGCAGCAGGCGAGAGAAAATGATATCTTTCTGGACAAACTTTCACCAATCGGCTATATTTTTCTAGCTGATGCATAGAACATTATTTTCACTTTGATCTTGCTATAGTGTAGCGTATTTACATGCTTGCAGTATTGAAACTGCAGTTAGATTGGTTTGAGAAGCATAATAATATGGAATAATAGCCTATAATGCAGACAGACAGGCTGGATGAAGGGAGGGGGGGGGGGGCAGAGCGTTTGGCTTTCATCTGGTTTTGCGGGATCACTGGAATTGGAGCTAAAAAGGCAAGCGTGCGATTCGTTTATTGCACTTATCCAATGAGCATGACGGTGCATAATTTTACGCCTAAAAGGCGTGGTTGTAATGCTTTGGGCTGCATCTAGCGCCAGCACGACGATATCAAGTGCGCCTTTCCACGCCCACTGCTTTGATCTGCGCCTGCCGCTCGGCCTAGAAACTGCGCCGATGCAACGGCCATGGGGCCCTATTCTCCCACAGGCCTTCGGCGCTAAAACGGGCCTTAAACGCAAAAAAACGTGCCTTGCGCCTGTTTTGGGACGATATCAATATGGCTTTACGCTGCCAAATGCGCTTTAGGCCGAATGGGCGTGGCGCAGTCCCAGAATGGGCCAAAGTGGGCGTGTCGGCGCTAAATACCTATCTTCCGAGCTGGCGTTAATTTAGCGCCTTGCGCCTTTGAAAAGCAGGCCTATTCCTCCCCTCTCTCCTCTGTCACCCTTACCTGTGTCACTCTCTCCCTCTCTCCTACTGACAGGAGCAGGCATTGGTGTGCGTTTACCAGTTTATTGTGAAATAAATCCTTCCGCGTTGAGTTACTGTCACAAGCCTGTGTGACAACGCGTCCAGCCTGGGTAAAACAACTCCGTGTACCGCTTTGAGGCTGCAGGCAGTCTGACAGGCACAATACGACTGTCTCTCTCTGACTGCCTGTGAATGCCCCAGCATGCAATTGGGTACTCAATTTCGCTACTAAATAGCAACTAAATGAGGCGAAATAGATATAAAAGGTCGATCTAAAATAATGTGTAATGGTAACACAGCCTGCAATTGTAGAACATTTCAATATTGGACCAAATAAATAATCGAAATTAAAACACCACCCTAAGTGAAACATATATGTCCTCCTGGGCCTATATATATCCTTTGTCGATTTAACGTCATTTAGATAAGTGTCAGAGGAACGCGCGCGCTTCAGAACGCGCTTCTACTGTCATGTGCTATACTGTGATGTCCGCTCCAATAACTTTGCCCAACTTCACATTTAGTTTTACAATAAAAACACATTTATGCAATGACTTTACATAATGTAGGGTATATTTATGTGCATCATTCTACCTGCAGCAGGGGAGAGAAAACGATATCATTCTGAACAAACTTTCACCAATATAAAATTAATCTCATCATATAGGGATAGGCTATATTTTTGTAGCTGATGCCTTTAGAACATTATTTTCACTTTGATCTTGCTATAGTGTAGCGTATTTACATGCTTGCAGTATTGAAACTGCAGTTAGATTGGTTTGAGAAGCATAATAATATGGAATAATAGCCTATAATGCAGACAGACAGACTGGATGAAGGGAGGGGGGGGGGGGGGGGCAGAGCGTTTGGCTTTCGTCTGGTTTTGCGGGATCACTGGAATTGGAGCTAAAAAGGCAAGCGTGAGATTCGTTTATTGCACTTATCCAATGAGCATGACGGTGCATAATTTTACGCCTAAAAGGCGTGGTTGTAATGCTTTGGGCTGCATCTAGCGCCAGCACGACGATATCAAGTGCGCCTTTCCACACCCACTGCTTTGCGCTGCGGCTGGCGCTCGGCCTAGAAACTGCGCCGCTGCAACGATAGAGCCCATGGCCCCTCTCAAATAAATTATTTTTGAGGCAGTAGGCAAACTGTAATGGCGTCGATTTCCGAAAAAGAATCTTGACTTGAACACAGCCAAAGAGTCCAGTATAGACAAGAGCATATGTCATTTCTTGGTTTTTTCCATAGGTATTTTCAAATCACTGTTCTAATACATATCTAGGGGGTAAGTCCTCCTTTAAGTTTACTTCCAGTGGTCGGCACCTCACTACAGTTTTTGGTGTACATTACCTTTCCTTTTATGTATCCTTCATCCCTTGTGCCATCAACATTTAGTGTGGTCTTGACTATATTTCAATCACGAAGACTGACTTCTACAGCATCATTTAGTGCTCCCCATGCTGTACACGCCCCTTGTCAATCAGGGTGTGTAACACCTTAGTGACATCACTGATGACATCACAATTGCTCAAGTGACATCACTGATGACATCACAAATATTTCTTCACTGGGGCTCCATGGCTTCCAGCGGGCCCATTGTCCAGCGTGCAGAATCCAGAGCACTTCCATATTAGCGTCCACCAGCAAATCGGCTCGATCACACCGGCCGTCCAGCGTGTGGCCAGTGTTGGGGGCATTTCCGCACCAGGGATCATCCATCGCTCTCCAGGCAACACCGGGCCCCGTCAATCGCCCAGAATTCCCCATCGCCAGTGTCCAGCTGGGCAGCAGCAGCAGAAGGATGGCACGTACTGTAGCTACCTGATGTTGTCATCACCGCCCTAAACCGTATCTTTTCATACTGTAAGTAGAGTGCGGTAGCCTACCCCGTAATTAGCCGAGGTCTTTTGTGCCCACTGCAATTAGCATGTATAATAAGTCACGTACATGCAGGGAGAGCAGACTCCTCCTTTCACTCCCTCTCCCTCTCTCCTCCACACCCCTCCCATAGATACATGCAGGGAGAGCAGACTCCTCCTTTCACTCCCTCTCCCTCTCTCCTCCACACCCCTCCCATAGATACGCTGGTGAACCCTCATTGCATCCTTGCACAATCTGTAGCCTATGTCACTTTATAATGATGTTGCACAATGTCCATTTTGGCCACATAGAACATGTGTGCTTACAGCTGTAAATTACAGGTGCAATTTCTTATCTTATTTTATTTAACTTTATTGTAGATAGGCTTAAATGCTGTGCTTTCTTTACATGTTTTCATGGTTACATGGTTTCTATGTCTGACATATTTTATTTTTTATTTTTGACTAGACTCTTTCTCTTGTGTTTTTTACTAAGATGTAGGCTAGGCCTACTGACATTGGCTTGTAACACAAGAATTTCCCCCAGAGGATTAATAAAGTACTCTATCTATCTATCTATCTATCTATCTATCTATCTATCTATCTATCTATCTATCTATCTATCTATCTATCTATCTATCTATCAATCTATCTATCTATCTATCTATCTATCTATCATAAGTACAGAATTGGTCCCCTGCTTCAGAATACAGCCCGCGCCCCCCTAGTTACCCTGTAGCCTACAGTGTGTTACCCCGTAGTTATACTAGGCCTACAGATCTTGTTACCCTCTAGTAACTAGAGGGTAACAAGAGCTGAAGTCTAAATTCACTCCTTATACCCCATAGTTATACTATAACTACATCCTTATTTGCGGGCTGTATTCTAAAGCGTTACCGAAAATAGTCTGGAATTGACCCGGAGATCCAAGGTAACAGCTGGCTCTCTGTGATGACATCATCGACAAAAAGCGAGTGTTATTTATATAATATAATATAATTATGGATTTTGAGCACTTTTGAAAACATTTGGGATAATGTAAGTGCATAACTAAAGAATATCCTATATATAACATATAGGTCTACTCGTTTTTAGACATTTTAATGCTATAATAATATAATGATAATGATAAAGGTTAAATGTTGCATTTTTAAGCCATTGCTGGCTATGCTCATGCAGGTTGTTGCGACCTGACCTTAAACATGCAGGTTATTGCTGACCTTTTTATCCACTACTGTCCAAAGCCCCAGCAGCTGTCATTGCTGGCTGCTGACTATCTCTCAATCTTAAATACTCCAGCAAGCAACAATGACAGCAGAAATGACATTGTTTAAGTTAGACACAGCATGAAAGGAGGAGCTGGGGTGGAGGTGGGTTGCAAACGGCTTGCAGAGAAAGCCGAAAACAAGAAGGCGGAAATTAAACAGCTTGAAATAGGGCGCTCTGTATGAGATTTGCCAATGAAAACCTAGAGGGAAATCAGCTGATGTGAGCTGGGTTTGTGAGCTGAGCTTGACTCCATGCCTGCCAGAACGAACGCAATATGCTCAACCTACTTGTTTTTGTTTTTTATTGTGAATGTTGTATTCTATTTTTTGTGTACACCCTGCTGCAAAAGTATTTCTCCCCGACTGGGGCAATAAAGTAAGTACGGCACAGGAAGAATGAAAAAGCACAACAATTGTCCCCTTTCCTGTGTGAAATCTTCATCTGTCACATGTGCAGGCCCTGTCACAACATCAGCTATATGCCACTGGTGCCCTGATAGGTGTGTTTCACACCTTGAGATCAATCAGCTTTGCATGCTGTAGCACAGAGAATAAATGGTGAAGGTGCACTCACTTTTTGAGGCATGTACACTATACCAGTCAAAAGAAACACCACATTTTTCGATATTTTTACTATTTTTCACATTTTAGAATAATAGTACAAAATAGAAAAAGCACAAAAAGGTGTGGACCAAAGCAACTCAGCAGGCAATGTTGCCCGTATCAACTTCAACTACTTGAAGATGTACACTGTATGTTAACTCTGTGAAGTACGCAGGTACAAATTACTTCTTATTAAATTTATTTATCTTTAAACTCTAAGCAGCTCATTTTTTCGCTTTGAGAATAATAGTATAGCCATTTAAACAATGAAATAACACAAATGGAATGCCTTGATGTAAAGAAATGTATACATAGGCATCAACTTCACTGTTCGTTTATCTAAGAACCAGCTTTCAACCATTTGAGCATACGCCTTTAGATACAAATGGCTTTAACAGAATGAAAGATGAAAGAGAGAAGGAACGCACACCAGAGCGTGAAGCATGCTGACAAGTGTGAAGAAAGGAAGTCGGTAGACGGACCGAAGTGACACACTCAGAGTCGTAGCCACTTGTTACCGTTTTCGACATCTTCTAAAAAATATATATATTTTGTGTAGTATGTGACCTCCTTTCTTCACACTTATGAGAGTGAAAAACCACACATTCAATCGAGTGTGTCCAAACGTATGCCTGGTACTGTATAGCATGCTCCTGCAATCCTTACTGAAGCCTTTGTCCGTCTGTGTAAACCCTGGCACGCAGGTAACGAGAGGCCGTTCCTGTCCCATCATGTCGAGGGCTTCTAACAGCACCAGGACGCTAGACAACGCCACCCTGTCCTTTTTTCACAACACCAACGCCAGCATCACCATCTCAATCATCTACATCATCGTCACTATTATCAACCTGGTGGGGAACGGCATCTCTATGTGGCTCCTCCTCTTCCGCACCTCCCCCAAGACTCCCTCCATCATCTTCATGATCAACCTGACGCTCACTGACCTGGCCCTGGGCGCGGCCCTGCCCTTCCAGGTCGCCTACCAGCTCCAAGGCTACAACTGGACTCTGGGCCCTGCCATGTGCAGGTATTCTTTAAGTATGCAGGACACTTGCCTGTTCATGGACCTGTTGATGAAGGCAACAGATGGTGCCATTTCCCAACATAGAAATACCTTTGCTTTGCATTGATTATCCTTGTTTAGTCAATTTCACACCCTCTTCCTATTGAAGTTATAATAAATGTATTACCTTCATATTACCAGTGAATAAACCTCACTCACTGAGCCCTCAAGACACGCTCTGTAGCAACAGAAGCTAGAGCTCATGGATTTTAGCCTCCTGGCTAGTGTGTCCGCCTCCCATGCCTCCCAGCTGCGGGGAAGTACACAATGCAGGTTACACCTAGCTAAGTAAGAGTAAAACTTGCATTCACATTGAGCCATTTATTTAAACTTTTCCATGTTTAGCCTGTTTGTGTTTACATTTATGGTCGACATAAATTTATGGTCGACATAGTTTGTCAACAGATTCCTATTTGTTCATAAAATCAATATTCCAATGACTATAAGTCTGCCCCTACTAGGGCTCCCACCAGTTGAGATCCTTTAACCTAGCCTGGCTCCAGACCTTTGAAGCCATGTCCACTCCACAGTTGTGGATTTGGCTGTTCTTGGTCTGGCATCGTCATGTGCGAATGCTTTTTCTCCGGTTGAAAATGTCCAAGTCACATTTTTCATCAATGGCAAAATTCGTTTTGACAATCCGTTGCTCGTTGTTATAATTGTTTTACAACTGCCAAAATTTTGTTGCCAAAGTAGAGGTAGCCTGCTGTGTCTGTTTCTGTTATGCATGACTACTACTAGTGCAGTGCTGCCGCCGGTTGCCGTGGACACCTTGGTCTCTAGTGATTGGTTAGGGAAGACCGAAGCCCCTCATAGAAATGCTCTGAAGTGACTGCAATCTCAGACTAGAAGAGGAAATGAGTTTATGAGTTGACGATTCAGTTTGAATATCAGGCTACCTTTAACCATTAACTAAAGCAACATCCAAATGTTGCTTTAATAATGATGAAAAACTCTCTTCCCTGTTTTCCCCACAGGTTCCTGACAGTTGCTTACCATTGCAACATGTACTGCTCCGTGCTGACTATGACAGCCATCGGCGTCGATCGCTACCTGGGCATCGTGCGGCCCATGCTGTACAGACAGACCAGAGAGAGGAAGTCCATCGCTGTCATCAGCTGTCTCTTCATGTGGGGCTTGGTCCTGGCCGTTCTCTACCCGTTCCTTACCACAGACCTGACCTTTTACATCCCCGAGCTGAAAATCACCACCTGCTTTGACGTGCTGAAGAAGGAGATGCTCCCTTCCACAGTGGCCTGGGCAACCTTCCTCTTCACCCTCCTGTTCGTCCTCTTCCTCTTCCCTTTCTGCATCACCACATTCTGCTACATCAGTGTCATACGCAAGCTGGCCCGAGACTCCCAGACGACGGCCCAGAAGGACAAAGCTATACGTCTGGCCGTCATTGTTCTCCTGGTCTTCACCCTCTGCTTCGCTCCCAGCCAGATCCTCCTCATGGCCCACACTGTGCAACGACTCTTCTATAAAAAGTCTCTCTATGTAGCCTACAAGCTGTCTCTCTCGCTTAGCTGCCTGAACAGCTGCCTGGACCCATTCATCTACTACTTTGCTTCCAGAGAGTTCCGACAGAAGCTGAGGCAGCTGTTGAGGCTGAGGAGCCTGAGCAGTGTGGACGCCACCAAGGTGGAGCGTAAAGAGGGCCTCTACTCAGCAGCACAATACACTTCCAACGGGCAAGAGGGAGAGCAGAGGGAGAGCAGTCTTTGATCCCGTGTGACAGCATGCCATAGATGCATGATACAAAAAAACAGAAGTGAAATTATCTTGGCATTTGACCCAATAAAGAATGCTGTCATGCTCTCTCTCTCTCTCTCTCTCTCTCTCTCGCACACACACACACACACACACACACACACACACACACACACACACACACACACACACACACACACACACACACACACACACACACACACACACACACACACACACAGATATTTATCTTGATGTTTTGGCAATATTGTCTGTGGACTGGCATGCCAATGAAGCAAATTGAATTGAATTGAAATTAATTGAGAGAGAGGGAAGAGAGCGATAGAGGGGAAGAGAGAGGGAGAGAAAAAGAGAGAGAGCATGACAGCATTCTTTATTGGGTCAAATGCCAAGATAATTTCACTTCTGTTTTTTTGTATCCTACAGAAAACTTCAGGGTGTCTTTATGTCTGTGATATTTATTTCTTTTGAAAAGACTTGCGGGAGGGGGGGGGGTCCAAGTATGTGTATATTCATAACTGTATATAAGCTTCCTAACAGTTCCATTGTAAATGTAGCATAATTGTAACTTACTGTAAATAGACTGTGAATATACCTAGGCTATATCTATGAAGTAAGTTCAATCTGTGGCAATTCCAGCTATTCAACTACCGGTATGTAACTTGGTTCCCTTTGTATTATTTTTCTATTGCTTTCTTTAACAACAACAATAATAGCAATAATGCAGAAAATTGTCTGTGTTTGTTTGTGTCTGTTCAGCCTACTGTGTGGACATAATCTATGTAATTTTCACTTGTGGATCTGACCCTTTAATTAACTTGCTTCTCTCTGGAGTCTTCCTCTTCTGATGATGATGAGAGAAATGAGATGAGAAAATTATAACATCATAATAATAAAGATAATAATAATAATAATAATAATAATAATAATAATAATAATAATAATAATAATAATAATAATAATAATAATAATAATGATGATTATTTTATCTTTGTGTTGTGTTGTTCAATTCCACTGTGGATCCTCTTCCTGTATAATTACGTCATCCCGTACGCGCGGTCACGTGTCGGTGGTAGCACCCCGGTAATCAACTGTCATTCAGTTCCTTGACTTGTGCAGGTAGCTCGGTAAGTTTCTACTTTCCAAATATCAATACTTTGCAGTGCTAAGACATTTACGGCTCATTTGAAAGTCACTTAATGCACGTTAGCCTAACATGCATTAGGTGACTGGTGCACTACGCTGTGTGAACTAGCGGTCCGTACGTTGCTATGCTAAAGTTGGTGAAAGTGGAAGTAATGTTTGTCGTCAGCTGATGGACAGGCATGCGCTCAATAACGCATAACAAAACATAGGTTAAATGCACAAACCCGACAAAGCTAATCGATGTAGCGCAGCTGTACATGCTGACAGTTGTCCTGACATCCTGACAGTTGTGTGAAACATTACACTGTCACATTTAGTTCAATAAAGCTGTTTTGTACATTTCCAGGAATATCTAGGCAAAGCAGAGGCGTTTGACCCCATTATTTACATGCATGCTTTGATGCAGAAGTGACAACATGGCATTACAGTGTGTGGGAATAGTGCAGCTCATTGTCTTCCTCCACATGCATGTATCATGTGGGAAATGTGGGCCCGTCCTCAATGCATAACCAAACAGCCGTAGGCGCAGGATTCTGAGTCTTGCACACAAACACTTGACACATTTTCAATATTTAACTCTGTTGAACACCTAAAGGGCAGCACGGAGAGAGAGACGGCCACCATGGTGCTCTACCCTGTCATTTCCAAGCTCACCGGCAAGCTGGTGGTGCTGGCCAGCTCTTCTCCTAGGAGGCTGGAGATCCTCACCAATGTGGTAAGAGTCTCTCGTCTCTGGTTGAATTCATCTTGACATACACACAGGTTGGCAGGCTAGAAAGTTGAGAAAACGTCATGGCTCATAAATTGTCTGTGCTGTCAATGATAAATGTTAATCAATATACTCTTGTTGTCTCATATGTGTCAGGGCTTACGATTTGAGGTGGTGCCATCCTGGTTCAAAGAAACCCTCGATAAGAGAGTTTTCAAAGCACCCTATGAGTATGCTGTTGAGACAGCCAGGCAGAAGGCTCTGGAGGTGGCCAAGAGGATGCCCTTTGTGAGTGGAGCTCTAAACAATCCAGCTATGCTAGCTAAGACTGTATGGCCACTTTGTATATGATAATCTAAGGTTTTATTATATTATACAATAAATATCAAAGAAATATATTGTTTCTTGATTTTCTTTAGAAACACCTGAAGAGTCCAGACATTGTAATTGGAGCAGACACTATTGTGGTAAGAGGGGCAAAAACACATTAAGCATTTGATCTGCTTCCAGTGTGCATTGCTTATGTTATTTTATTGTATTGCATTATTGCATTGTATTGTTTCATATTCTCAGACTATAGATGACTTGATTCTGGAGAAGCCAGTGGACAAGCACGATGCTTACAGGATGCTGTCCAAGTTAGTATAATTTACTCATTTAATCTGTTCACATCAGAGACAGAAAACCGGAGAGGATCTGGTATAGAATGTCTGTTATATCGTTCTTTCCCTTTTGCAGGTTGAGTGGTAAAGAGCACAGTGTTTTCACTGGAGTAGCCATTGTCCTGTGCCACAAGAAAAAAGAAAGTAAGTCTAAAATAAACAATGATGATGTTTCCCCTTGAACAAATTAGCCAGTTTAGGTCATTCCTCCTCATCGTCTAGAGTGAGGTGCAGAAGAACCCTTTTGAGATCAAATATAATGTGGGATTTTCACACCAATTTCCTCAATGTGTGTGGGCGGGTTTTACTGGGGATGAACCCTGTTCAAATCTCGTAGTCTCCTTTCAGCCCATGAACACATTTCATTTCTAGTCTTAGACTGATCCTCTTCCCTCCAGGTGAAGAGATTGTTTACCAGATGATCGACTTCTACGAAGAAACTAAGGTGAAGTTTGCTGATCTGTCAGATGATATGCTCTGGGAGTACATCAACAGTGGTGAACCCATGTGAGTATGAAGACCTTCTTGAGTGTGAATGTGTGGAATAGCTCTTGATTGTCCAGTGTAGTAATCTCACCCAGCATCTGATCAATGGGGGTGAGCAGGTTCATCCGCCGCCTCGTGGACTTTGAGGCTGCCATTTTGTCCCAGCCTTGTTTGCATTGTACTGTTTGGCAGTTGTCTGAAATCATGGAGTACAGCAAGAAATAAATGATTGACCTAGTGCGGTGAAAATGTATTGGCACTATAGGTGCATGCATCTCTTGATCTGACTTTATGGAGCCTAGCATGTACATATATTACTGTGTGTGTGTGTGTGTGTGTGTGTGTGTGTGTGTGTGTGTGTGTGTGTGTGTGTGTGTGTGTGTGTGTGTGTGTGTGTGTGTGTGTGTGTGTGTGTGTGTGTGTGTGTGTGTGTGTGTGTGTGTGTGTGTGTGTGTGTGTGTGTGTGTCCGTGCGTGCGTCTGCATGCTGTATAAGTCATGTCACGTGTGTGTGTCTCTGTGTGTCAGGGACAAGGCTGGTGGCTATGGGATTCAGTCTCTGGGCGGCATGCTGGTAGAGTACGTCCATGGAGACTTCCTCAATGTGGTGGGTTTTCCTCTCAACCATTTCTGCAAGGAACTGGACCTCATTTACAACCACCGTCCCACCTCCTTGGACCTGGAAAATTCCTCAGCCAGCCTGAGCCACAGCAGCACTCAGACCACTCCGTCACTCACTGACCCCCCGGCCAGCCCAGCGACCCAATCCAGCCACAGTAGCCGCTCTTCAGGCAAACACAGCTCCCCACCCAGCCCCACATCCACCAGCCAAGCACACCACACCCAAAGCAGCCCCTCAGCCAGTCCGGCCCATAAGGTTAGTTTTCAGCTGTACTTTTCTTTGAGCACAGGGAGCAACATCTAGCACCTATTTTGCCTTATTGAAGGAAATAATCTCTCAATGTAGGTGACAAGGAAGGGCAGTGCAAGCGGAGTGGGTGAGAGTTCCTGGACGTTGGTCAACAGCCTGTCAAAGCAATCAGAGGGGGAGGCAGGGCTTAAAGATGCTGACCACACAACATTACCGTCGGTTACCAGCAGAGGGCCCTCGATCGAGCTGAACTTAATGGAGCATGAGGACAGTGAAGATAAGAAGGGCTTGCAGCGAATGATTGAACTGATGGATGGATTCAAAGCCTCAAAGGTATTCTATGGATGTGTGTGTGTGTGTTGATATTGTTATATGATTTTTTTTAAATGAGCAAACCAAGCAAACATGTCATAGCAACACGGGAGTAAAAACAAAAGTGACAATTTTATACTTCACATAAAATTTTACCCGTTCCTCAGTGACCATTCTGCCTCTCGTAACTGTTCCAGGCATTGTTTACAGCATCCAAAATGCGCATGTTCGACCTGCTGCAGAGCCAGCCGGGGCTGGATGCTGCACAGATGGCCCAGGAGATCAAAGCTTCTGTGAAGGGGACCGAATGCCTGCTGGAGGCGTGTGTGTCTTTGGGACTGCTGGAGAGCCAAGAGAGATGTTAGTTTACTCTGAGTCTGCACTGAGCAAATCTCTCTCTTACCAGGAGAGATGTTAGTTTACTCTGAGTCTGCACTGAGCAAATCTCTCTCTTACCAGGAGAGATGTTAGTTTACTCTGAGTCTGCACTGAGCAAATCTCTCTCTTACCAGGAGAGATGTTAGTTTACTCTGAGTCTGCACTGAGCAAATCTCTCTCTTACCAGGAGAGATGTTAGTTTACTCTGAGTCTGCACTGAGCAAATCTCTCTCTTACCAGGAGAGATGTTAGTTTACTCTGAGTCTGCACTGAGCAAATCTCTCTCTTACCAGGAGAGATGTTAGTTTACTCTGCGCTGAGCAAATCTCTCTCTTACCAGGAGAGATGCTAGTTTACTCTGAGTCTGCACTGAGCAAATCTCTCTCTTACCAGGAGAGGTGTTAGTTTACTCTGAGTCTACTCTGCACTGAGCAAATCTCTCTCTTATTACCTCAATCTGCACCTTAATATAGAGGGCACCTATTTTGATGAATACATGATTATTACTCCTTAATTATTTTTTTTATAAACAGATTGCAGTTAAACCTAAAATATCTATATAACTACTCAAGTAGCGGTAGCCTACTCTTATATTGCTGACATTTTGCTTAAGTAGAAGTAAAACTACTGGTGTAAAAAATCTACTTAGAATAAAAGGTAGTTACTTTTTTAGTGAAGAGAGCATTGTTAGATGTGATCTTTGCCATGCGATTCTAAAATAATTAGAGGACTGAGTTCAAACTAGATGCTTTTATTTGGAAATGACAAATAGATGTGATAAACAAAATCAGTGACTTCCACCCTTGACTGTGAGTTGCCTTGTCTTGCTGTCTCCACTCAGCATACCAGAAGCCGGTGTATGACAACACAGACCTGGCCAGGCGCTTTTTGCTGTCAGACGCTCCTTGGTCGCTGCAGGGCTACATCGAGCACTGCAACGAGCTTGTGTGGCCCCTCTTCTCCCATCTGGAGAGCGCTGTGAGGGAGGGAACCAACCAGCATCAGAAGGCCTTTGGCAAGAAATCGAACGATCTGTTTCAGGTGATTGTCTGATTGATTCACATTCAGATGTATTCTAAGATGTGGATGAAGTAAAGCCGGCGCTAATTCTTCTCCACCTCTGTGTATTGTGTTGCTCGCTCTGTAGGATGCGTACTACAACAGGCACGAAGTCAAACTGAGATTCATGAATGCCATGCACAGCATCGCCAAAGCTACAGGAAAAGCTGTGGCAACAGCCTTTGACCTCTCCAGTTTTAAAACGGCGTGTGACCTCGGAGGTAGGGAGACGGTGTACATGACTGAACACCCTGAAACAAGAAGCTCTTCTTCTACATCTAATATATATATATGTTTTCCTCCCAGGATGCACTGGTGCCATGGCCTATGAGTTTGCCAAAGCCCACCCTGGGTTATCGGTGACGGTGTTTGACTTGCCAGGCGTTGTTGAGATGAGCGGTCATTTCCGCCCGCTGGACATAGACAACAGGGTGTCGTTTGTAGCAGGTCAGTCTGAGTGTCGGCACCAAATCACCTTTTTGTCAGTGTGTGTAAAATGACACCATGCTAACTAGTTTATAGCTTAACTAGCTCATTTATATGTTGGACCTTGATGCTATTAGAGTGAATAAATGTAGACTGAGACTCTTCACTTTGGTCACACCTCATGGTTTTGTCTTCACTGTATGAACAGGAGACTTCTTCAAAGACAAGCTGCCCAATGCAGACTTGTACATCCTGGCAAGAATTCTCCATGACTGGTCTGAAGAGAAAGTGCATACCTTGCTGAGTAAAATTTCAGATGCATGTGCACCAGGTAAAATTCACAAACCTATTTATTTTTGCCCCGATATGTTTTGACTGCTTAATGAATTCTAAAACATTAAAAGTAATTCACTGATATGTGAGGAGGATGCTACAGCCCGGTGGTTCTCAATCATTTGCTATTAAGACCCAAGAATCTGCAGGTTTTCATTTGAACCAAACACTACTGCAGATGATTTCACTGAGCAGTTCCTCCTCTGTTGTTGACAGATACTGCAGCTTATCATCATTGGTGTTCACTGATTTTAAAGCCTGTGTACAAGCTGCAAAACTGTATTATTGCAAGATATAAATGAAAATCTTGATGTTAGTTTTGTTTCTGCCTGCTTCTAAATGTGCATCATTCTAAGAAGATAGGTACAATACTGCTACTATGTTACTGTAAGATACTGTAGCAGGTACAATGCCGCTACTACTGTATAAGAATGTATTTCTGCATGCACCCACATGCACTTGCACCACGCTGCCAGGATGCGGACTCCTGGTGAGTGAGATCTTCCTGGACGAAGACAGACGGGGGCCGAGTCGCGGGCTGCTCCAGGCCCTCAGCATGAGCCAGGGGAAGCAGAGGAGCGCTACAGAATACAGCCTCCTGCTGAAGAGCCACGGCTTCACCACACAGCACATCACACACACAGACAACCTCCTGGATACCATGCTCTGCATCAGAGATTGACCCAGAAAAAAGCCAACAACGGGAAATAGATCTTCTGATGTACAGTATATCATAGACTGAGATCAGGACTGTTTATGACGAGAGTGTAAAGCTGCCTCACTCCGCTACATCAGAGGGTGTCTTTTAACATTTGCTATTAACGATTTGAGCTGACTGCTCTTTGTTATAGACGGTTTTAACTTGACAACATAAACATTCTAAATTGCCCCTAGCTAATTCCTGTTGCAGTGTGATGCTAATACATTAGCTGCCAGGAAATAAGATAGACATTGCTGCTGCCAGTGGTTACACAAGTGCGATGGACATTCATGACTTCCAAAACACTAATGCAACATTTCACTTGAACTAAGTATTGTACGAACCTGCTCAATGTTGTTGACTGGTGACTTCAGCACTACCTCTTCTCCGCATTGACTATGTACTAATAGATACTGGACAAAATTAATGTTAATGTGTTTTGTGTGTCTCAAATGTAGATATACATGTTCATGTTCCTATCTTCCTCGCTGAAATAAATTCTGCTGTTGTGTACCTTTTTGAATGTGTTGTTATGGTGTGTCACAACCTTTTAAGATTAGCCATTTTATTATACACTCTGCTGAAGGAAATCCTCTTGTCTTGGGCCCCAGGCTGTGTGGTGCTAATTGCTGAGACCATATTGGATGGATCGACGACCCCCTACCCTGCTCTGCAGTCTCTTAACATGCTGGTCCAGACTGAGGGAATGGAAAGGACAGAGAGCCAATATACAAACCTGCTGAGCAAACATGGCTTTGGGGACATAAGTGTGGTTCACACACACAACTTTCTGGATACTGTTATTGGCATTAAGATGTAGCAAGTGTAAAATTATGATCAACCTTTGTATGTGTGTGTGGAAGATTAGATGACAATGCTCTTGATTGATTGGTTGATTTCTTTTCATTTTTACATTAATTTCATTATAGCAGACAGCCCTGTACTGTGTTCATTTTTGATCATAATTAAAAAATGTGTAGGTGTTTGAAAAAGGAAATAAAGGGGTGTAATGTTTTACCATCTTTCATTCAATACAACTTGTTAATGCCGCATAATGTCAATGTGATGGGACTGCTAACGCCGGTGGATGCAAGCTCCCTTGGATGGATGCTCATGATGCTCCCACCGCCGTTTCCTGTAGTATCCTCTCGCGATATTCTACAAGGACTTCTTGTTCTCCCATTTTGTGAATTGGATGCTGAACTTGTGATACCCAAACGCCCGAAACTCATCCAGTGAATTCCTGCTGCTTCAGCTTCTCCAAACCGACATCCAGACAGACACCAGCAGCAGCAGTCATGGCAGACGCGGCTGTCTCATTCGCAAAGGACTTTCTGGCAGGAGGAGTTGCGGCGGCTATCTCTAAAACTGCAGTGGCACCGATTGAGCGAGTGAAGCTGCTTCTCCAGGTAAATTACCTATCACGGGGTTGCTTTGGCATGCTAATATAAAGCACGGTGAAAATGTATTCCACGTGTGATTGTCACATTTATTCCACCACTACTGCAAGTGACAGTCATGCAAAAAGTAGCCTGGCGTCTTTCTGTTTCTTTTCTTTTTTGCCGTTAACGTTATCCTTTGGAGGCCATATTTAAGACCTCTGCCCCATTGCAGCTGCGTCCTGAAGCGACGAAGCGCCCAGCTGCGCCACTGCCTGCACTAGAGAGGAGACCAACTAGCCTACTCATCATGTTGTAACAACCTGCATGGTGTTGACAGCACTGGCTCACAACGACTCAGTCATTCGCTTACGTTATCTCGATCGCATTAGAATATGACACCTGCCCCAAATCATGTCATCATGTGTTACACATAGGCGACCCGAGATGTGCTATATTATAAGTATAGGCGCTTATACAATGTATAAGCGGTAGCGCTATACCACCACATCCGCTCCCCAGTGCAGTAGCAACTGCAGTGTCGTGATCTACTGTAGCCTTATGCCGATGTGGTTTATTATCATAAGGCTAGTGCTTTAGCGAAGTATTGTTTTTGATAAGCTGTCTGTTTGTCGACTTAGTTGCCACATGTGTAGCATCTTGGCCTAGTTTTCACATTGGAGAACCAGATTTCAGCTAAACCTTTGCTACTCTTATTTTTGTAAAACTGGTCTATGAATAAATCTATCTGTGGTACCTGAAATGCACCTCTCTCTCTCTCTCTCTCTCTTCCCTTTCCCCATCAGGTCCAGCATGCCAGCCAACAGATCACTGCTGACATGCAGTACAAGGGCATTATTGACTGCATTGTGCGCATCCCCAAAGAGCAAGGCTTCATCTCCTTTTGGCGTGGAAATATGGCCAACGTCATCCGCTACTTCCCCACCCAGGCCCTCAACTTTGCTTTCAAGGACAAGTACAAGCAGGTCTTCTTAGGAGGAGTGGACAAGCACACCCAGTTCTGGCGCTACTTCGCCGGCAACCTGGCTTCTGGTGGTGCTGCCGGAGCCACCTCCCTCTGCTTTGTCTACCCACTGGATTTCGCCCGGACCCGCTTGGCGGCCGACGTGGGCAAAGCGGGAGCCACCAGGGAGTTCTCGGGGCTTGCAGACTGCCTGAAGAAGATTTCCAGGTCAGACGGAATCCGAGGCCTGTACCAGGGCTTTGGGGTCTCTGTGCAGGGGATCATCATCTACAGGGCTGCCTACTTTGGCGTCTATGATACAGCTAAAGGTAGAAAACCAATCTCTGACTTAGAAACACAAGCAGACCTCCATGCATCATGACCATAACAAAATGATGGCTCTTCTCATTGTGTTTTTACATATGCATAACTAAACTCGTGTCACAGGTTGAGCTTTTGTATGTGATTAGTGTATGTGAAGCTTTTTGGTACCCGTGATAGACTGGTTTTGTATTCCACCCATGCTGGGGTCGTTTGGTGTGTAGGTATGCTTCCTGATCCCAAAAACACTCACATCTTTGTCAGCTGGATGATCGCCCAATCGGTGACGGCCGTGGCTGGAGTAGTGTCCTACCCCTTCGACACTGTGAGGCGTCGCATGATGATGCAGTCCGGACGCAAAGAAGGTAAGATTATTCAAAAGAAACTTGTGATAACTTGCCTAAGCCCAGGTTCACACCAGGCGCTATTCAGAAGCAGCGCTTAACAGAAGCTCAGTGCCACGCTAAACCGTTCACACCAGAAGCACTCTCTTTTCCTCACCACCTCGATCGCGCTGCCCTCCCCCCGCTCACAACTTGCATTGACTTCATGCCTGGCAGCTGGGGTGCAGCGCGCTGCACGCATGAAAAATAGAACAGAAGCTGAAACTATCGCTGCAGCGTAGCTTCAGCGTGGCTTCAGCATGGCCTGGTGTGCAGCTGGTGTGAATGGTCTCGCCTGTTAACAAGGACGCCGAAATGAAACCACCATAGTGCTGCGTAGCTTCAGCGTGGCTTCGGCGTATGAAGCCCAAGCGTGTCTGTTGTATAATTTTTAAGTAGGTTTTACACATTGACATTTTTGTGTGTCTCCCCAGCGGATATCATGTACTCTTCCACGATGGACTGTTGGAGGAAGATCGCCCGCAACGAGGGAGGCAAGGCCTTCTTCAAGGGGGCCCTGTCAAACGTGCTGCGAGGCATGGGCGGAGCCTTTGTCCTGGTCTTGTATGACGAGTTCAAGAAATATGTCTAAGTTGAACCGCGCCCTCCCGCCCCAACAAACTGGCAGGAACTTTGACTTAGTAGTATAGGTGTTAACACTGCTGTTATTTAAGCTTTTCCTTGTCCTCTCAAAGCAGTTCTGCCTGGCGTTTATCACAGGATAGCGATCCAGTGATTAAAACAGACAAATCCATCAAACCATCAGCTGTTCAAACAGTGTATATCAGCCATTCCCAACCTGTGGCCCGGGGCCCATTGGTGGGCGTGAAGGTATTGCAAGTGGGCCACCAAATAATTTGCAACACATTACAATCTTAAATAATCATAATAATAATAATAATTACTATTATTATTATGTATTAGAATGCATTTCTCCATTGTTGAATGATACCATTATTTAATTTTTAATCAATTATTTGTTAATTAGCCTATTGCAGACGGCCTGACTTTTAGTTTCTGATTTCTGTGTGGTGCTGATGGACAGCTCCTTTTATCATTACAAAAGAGCTCAGATCATTTGGCCTCCGTGCTGTTCAGGGTCAGATGTGGGTCAGATGTGGGCCGTGAACATTTTTGAGATTTTCAAGTGGGCCATGAGTCAGAAAATGTTGGGAACCGCTCGTGTATATTATTGTTCCATTTGGTTTGTTCCACCATGATCAAATATGATAGCTTTTTTTTGCACAGAATGATCAAAATCTAACTTATTTTCTTCTCTCCTTAAGCTGCTATACCAAGTGAAGTTGTGAGGAAAGTAGTTTCCTTGTCACTGTATTGCTCTTCGCTTCTTAAGTGAAATGTGATATTCCAGGAATGTACCCTAAAATATTTATTTTGCAGTTCAAAGAGTTAAACAGCTATTTGCTTTCTTGCTGTGTCAGAGAAACCTCCTCAAGATGGCATCACACAATTGCTTGCCTCTCAGATAATTTGGAGAGGCATGCAGAATTTACTATATTTTGTTACACTTGACTATCCAATGCTTGCCAATGACAGCTAGATGGGTGTGCTATGTAATCATTTGACAGTAAAATGGTTGGGGGTTATCAGAATTAAGGTTTATGTTGCCAAGTTTGCGACTGAAGTTGTGCTAAATCCATATGGTTGGGTTACATGGTCTCTTAATACATGGAAGTGTATGACAGCAGCCCTTAATTCCTTACAGATACACCTCTTGTCAGTCAGCTTTGAGGCCGTGGGTAACAGCCAGGCAGCTGATGGGGATCTGGGAATATCGCTGGCCAGAATAAATAGCTCTTATTCCTTGTGACACTGAAAGTGTATCTGGATTACTCTTCATTTTGGATCCCTCTCATAAGTATTTTCCTAGAAGGGTAATAAGGGTGGTCATATTATTCATGGCTATTTTCTTGTCAGTCTGGGCTCCAGCTCTTTGTGACATCTAGCTGATTTCCATTACGCAGACATTAGTTCTTACAATGGGGAGAGACAGAGGGAGGGTGGGTTGAAGTTCAAATATGGCACTGTGTGTGTGTATAGCATAAGGTTTGTTGTAATGTGAGCACACATAGTGAATGCATCGAGAGGCCATATCTTTGCAATAGTTTGGTCCTACATTGACTGAAAAGTGTGAATGCCTGTATTGATTCAATAAAACTCAATACCTCATACACACATGGCATTGCTGATCAGTTATTTTAAAATGGACCAAGGTGACACCAAGTGGTTGCATTGATTACGGTATAGGGGCATTGCAGGCTAATGGAGTACAGACGAGCATCAAAAATGAAATAGCAGAATTAGTGTGTCTTTAAAACACGATGAAGCATTTTCATCAAAGGATTTGCATATCCATTCTCCTCTACTGTCCCAGCTGCACTCGCTCACCCTTGAACGCCGTGGGTTCTGTGTACAAGCATCAATAGCAAAGACTCTGCGAGGCTCTGTAATGAAAACCATTCAAGTCAATCAACTTTACCAGAGACCAAAGGCCAATGTCATTTGGGAAAATTGCTGAAAGTCCAAAGTAATCTTCTGTAATGTGATCTTGCCTATTGAACACTGGCTGTACTGTACGTGTCGGATAAGAGCTCAGTCATTTTCTTCAAATGCGGTCTTGACAAGCAGCATGGCTGTCCACCTGCAAGTAATCATCATTCTCCTGTTAAGTGCTTTGATATTAAAATGACTGATTTAAGACCATTTGCTGTTCGTAGATAGCAAGAGATTTGAAACCACTTCCATATGTTGATAGCAAGGATAAGCTGAGTTTGAAGTGAATGGACTATGCTCTCTGTTTACTGTTATATAAACAGCCAGTAAAAACACATCCTCATACTTGAGTCATGACTTAAGTTTTTCAGTTTTGAAGCGGGTAAGCAGACTATCAGCAGGAATGCTGTACCTAGTTCAGTATGATGATTGATTTATGATGCATGTTTTAGAGGATTTGTGTGTGTGCCTTTTGTGTAAAATCCCGTCAATGAAAATTCATGCACCTTATATTGTAACCACTTGGGGGCACTATTGGCTAAAGAAAACCATTACACACAATCATTTCAGCAAGTTTATTGTTGTGGGGTCGTTGACACTTTAATTAAGCTAGTACCAGATGATATATGACATTTTTGCAAATATCCATGTCAAACCATTAAGTGATTTTAGTTGGAAAATAAATATAATCACTGTTAAGACTGAAAGCTTTTGTGTGACTTTAGAAAAGACACACAGAATCCAAATGGTTGCATACAGAATAACAAACAGATTCTATAAACAGTTAGTTTCTGAATTGCCTCTCACAACTGAACCCTCGGCTGGGTGTCTGTTTCAAAGAACATGCTTGTTTATCAAAGTCCTCGACTGTCAACAAACAGAATAAACCCGACGATGGCTGGCTCCTCAACCCACATCTGATTTCAGCAAATGTGCAATTGTTCAAAGTGAGTTGTGCTTCATTGATTTGTTTCAAGGCAGAGGAAAAATAACCTCGGGGCTTCTAGAAATAACAAGTCCTTCACTGCCGTTTGTAGCTTTTCTGTCTTTTTGGCCTGACAATAGCAGTAGAACATGGAGGGAATCATTGACTTGTTCATTGTTATGTAGCCTACCAGAGCTCTAAATTAGTCAGCCATTGTACTCTAATATTATTGTAATGGTGCAGAGATTTTAAAAAACAATGTTTGTTTTTTCTTGTTTGTGTTTTTTATGACTTCTTTTTGGGGCCTCCTCTCAGACTATTTGAACTTAGTGACTGTAAAAATCATATTGGAAACAATGTGTGGATTGCATTATCCATATTGTCGCTCATGACTTCAAAGACTTTCTTTTGCTTTTTACCATTCCCTGAGGATAATGTGAACATCAGCGGAGAAATTCAGCTCGGGATTGGAACCCCACTGGCCCCACTAAATGCCAACAACAATCTCATTAACATATGGAAAGATTTGTTGCAGTCAAAAACCAGAGACTGTCTCCTTCTCCCTGTCTCCATGTGATGTGCGGGGTGTCACTCAGAGATAGAGTAGGGGAGGGGACTTTCTGCCTGTTTCTGTCTCCATGTGATGTGCGGGGTGTCACTCAGAGATAGAGTAGGGGAGGGGACTTTCTGCCTGTTTCTGTCTCCATGTGATGTGTGAAGTGTCACTCAGAGATACAGTAGGGGAGGGGACTTTCTGCCTGTTTCTGTCTCCATGTGATGTGTGAAGTGTCACTCAGAGATACAGTAGGGGAGGGGACTTTCTGCCTGTTTCTGTCTCCATGTGAGGTGTCACCAGAGATACAGTAGGGGAGGGGACTTTCTGCCTGTTTCTGTCTCCATGTGATGTGCGGGGTGTCACCCAGAGATACAGTAGGGGAGGGGACTTTAGTTTCTGGCTGTTTCTGTCTCCATGTGATGTGCGGGGTGTCACTCAGAGATACAGTAGGGGAGGGGACTTTAGTTTCCGGCTGTTTCTGTCTCCATGTGATGTGCGGGGTGTCACTCAGAGATACAGTAGGGGAGGGGACTTTCTGCCTGTTTCTGTCTCCATGTGATGTGTGAGGTATCACCCAGAGATAGAGTAGGGGAGGGGACTTTCTGCCTGTTTCTGTCTCCATGTGATGTGTGAAGTGTCACCCAGAGATACAGTAGGGGAGGGGACTTTCTGCCTGTTTCTGTCTCCATGTGATGTGTGAGGTATCACCCAGAGATACAGTAGGGGAGGGGACTTTCTGCCTGTTTCTGTCTCCATGTGATGTGCGGGGTGTCACTCAGAGATACAGTAGGGGAGGGGACTTTCTACCTGTTTCTGTCTCCATGTGATGTGCGGGGTGTCACCCAGAGATACAGTAGGGGAGGGGACTTTCTGCCTGTTTCTGTCTCCATGTGATGTGTGGGGTGTCACCCAGAAATACAGTAGGGGAGGGGACTTTCTGCCTGTTTCTGTCTCCATGTGATGTGCGGGGTGTCACTCAGAGATACAGTAGGGGAGGGGACTTTCTGCCTGTTTCTGTCTCCATGTGATGTGCGAGGTGTCACTCAGAGATACAGTAGGGGAGGGGACTTTCTACCTGTTTCTGTCTCCATGTGATGTGCGGGGTGTCACTCAGAGATACAGTAGGGGAGGGGACTTTCTGCCTGTTTCTGTCTCCATGTGATGTGTGGGGTGTCACTCAGAGATACAGTAGGGGAGGGGACTTTCTGCCTGTTTCTGTCTCCATGTGATGTGTGGGGTGTCACCCAGAGATACAGTAGGGGAGGGGACTTTCTGCCTGTTTCTGTCTCCATGTGATGTGTGAGGTGTCACTCAGAGATACAGTAGGGGAGGGGACTTTCCGGCTGTTTCTGTGCTGAAATGGTTGGTGACAGGCCTTTCATCCAACCCACTGAGGGCCCTTTATTGTTATTTTGGGATCTCTCACGGGTGCAATCTGAGAGAGCAGCAGACAGACTGGGTCTCATCTCTGCACAAGCACACACACACGCACGCACGTGCACACACACACACACACACACACACGCACGCACGCACGCACGCACGCACACACACACACACACACACGCACGCACGCACGCACGCACGCACGCACACACACACACACGCACGCGCGCGCACGCGCGCACACACACACACACACACACACATACTGTACACAGAAATACATGTGCGTCACATACTAACAGACACCTGCACATTCAAGAAATTCAATGACGTGCTCTCTGTCATGTCAATCACACTGGCAGGGGCATGCTTTCAGGTTTTGTGGCCTAGACAAAGGCAAGCATTGGGCCCCCTGGATCCCCCCGAATCCCAGCTCTCTTGCCTTTTATTGAATCCTTTCAACTTGAGTAACTTTACTTGTTTTAATTTTTTAAGTTGTCTCTCAGCTACTGATGCAGTGGCAGGGAAAGTTAGCTTAAAGTCAAGTGGCAAAATCTCACTAGCCCATTCCTTACTGATTAGGGGGGTGACCAAGACTCAGCAGTAAAATAATTTATTGTAACCAAAAAGTGGTATAAATTGATTAAACATATTTTTTACATTAGTCCTATTCCTGTCTTTTGTAAGGTCGTCTGGTTGTGGGGCCCAAGGCAGTCGCCTACCTTTGCCTAATGGCAAGACCGCCCCTGCACACTGGCTGCCACTGCCACTGGCACGCGGGTGCGTGTGCGTGTGCGTGTGCGCGAGTGTGTGTGTGTGTGTGTGCGCGCCCAAGCAAATTGTGAGAATAACACAGTTCTTAGTCATTATGACTACAGTAGAACATTTCAAAGCAAAGGGATAACTATTGTTCCACGTGTATATTAGTTGAGACTCCGCCAGTGTGCTGGATGGGTGGGAGGCTTGATGTCATCTTTATCCTTTGTAATGGCGTAATAGAAGTCTCAGCATTAGATATTTGAGTGAAGTTTAGACCGCTTGGACCTGAGCTATTTTCTTTTGTGGTCAAACCAGCTCTTTGGCTATGAGAGTAACATGTGGTTAAGTTTGTGGTCATTGTGTGGAATATGTCATCACACCAGCATGCCTGGAGCCTCAACCTTATCAAAAAGAATAGGCAGTTAAAAAAAATTGCATTCTCAAACTATCTTACTGTAGTCTCTCAAGACAGACGCGTTGTCTCCCGCAATTTACAAATGCTCTTGCCTACCCGTCTGTATTTCAGCAGCTCTCAAAGTTGGTCAAAAAACAATGCAGGATATCCCGTCAAAATAAGGCAGGACATCAGCTCATTTCCAATCTAGTACTAGTCTATTCCTAGCTAGCTAGCTGCTGAGCAGAAATGGACATTGGACAAGATATTTTTGATTTTCAGAATACATTTTCGTGACATGTGTCGTGATTGGTCGAATATCATCAAACTTGCTTCTGGTCTGAATAAACTTAAAGGGCAACTTCCTCTATGTTCATGGGCTGAAGTACAGACTGTCTCGGGAGCATTAAAAGATGGAAGAGATAGACTGGCTTGAGAGACTATTCTTACTGCGGGTGTGCTGCAACGTTCTCCGTTTGAAATCTACACTGCATGAATGAAATATTTGATTTCACTTTCAAACGGCAACAATGATCATAACCTGTGTCATCATAAGATGCAAAACAAATGTTTAGCCTTTCAATGGTTTGTGTCCCGATAAGCTATTTATGGGGTTGACAAAGTTGTCTTCATGTCTGTTTTGTTGTCTGTTATCACGAGTTGAAGGTGCTGCTGCAGTGGCCTCTGACACAGATCACAGACGGCTGCTGTTAAAAACAAGTGAGAAGATATATTCCTCTCACTGTGAGATGATGACCCTCGCTCTTAACCCCCTCCAGCAGCAGTTCATTCCTCCAAACAATAACAATCAATTCACTGCACATCTGACAGAGCCAAAGAACAACTTATAAATGATATGCATCTCCTGCTGCTCCCATGGCAACCGCCTTGACTTTATTGTTGCGATTCTTTGATCCCACCAAGCTTTGATTCATTTCTCTTTCACCCTTTTAGCTAAACATATCATGTGAATTTGGAGCTTTGTTCCTGACAGGCCCCGTCTTACCTCGCTCTCTCCACAGGCTCCTGACGCCTCCCAGAGGAGCAGCGGAGGAGGAGAGGAATTCCACTGGATTCAAAGACTTCTCCGGGTTTCATTGACTCCCCTGTCTGCCTCGCCTTCCCTCACCTCCTCATGTTGACCTGTTCCCCGTGATCCCCTGCCAACCATCATCCCAACCCTGAAGGACTGTGGCTGTATGTGCACACACATATGCACACACACACACACACACACACACACACCTACACACACACACACACACACACACACACACACACACACACACACACACACACACACACACACACCTACACACACACACACACACACACACACACACACACACACACACACACACACACACACACACACACACACACACACCACTGGCCCCCGCCCACGCCATATGTGGGCGGGGGCCGGGTCGGGGGGCATCGGTGCTCTTCATCACTGGTCGAGGGCTGCCGGTTGGTTTAGAACAGCTTAGGTAGGCGATAGATTAGCTACAGCCTAAGGCTGACCTGTTAGTGTTCAGGCTAAAATCAGCCTAGAGCAGGGTAGGATAGGCCAGATTAGGCTGTAGATTAGCTAGATACTATGTCCCAGTTAGCTCTGGTTAATGCTTAGAGTAGTCAGTTGTCTGATCTTCTCCCCCCCCCCTCTCTTTCCCCCTTTCCCCGCTTCTTCCCTTCTTCCCCCTTCTTGTTCTCCTCTCTTTCCATGCTCTTTCCTCCCCCACATCCCACCGCCCCCCCCTCCCTTCTCCTGCTCTCTCCTCATTCTCCCCCCCCTCTGCTCCTTCTCCTCTTCTCCCCTATTTTCCTGAATCCCTGCCACTTCCTGCTCTCCCTTCTCTCACATTCCCCCTGCTCTCCTTCCCCTGCACCCTCCCACCTCTCCTTCTCTGCCTCTCTGTCCTCCCCCCTCTCTCACATTCCCCCTGCTCTCCTTCCCCTGCACCCTCCCACCTCTCCCTCTCTGTTCTCTCCTCCTCCACATTTCCCATTTTCTCCCCACCCTCGCCCTAATCCGGGCCCGTATCCTACTCCCTCCCTCCACCCTAGACCCTACCTCTACTCTACCTCCCCTGTACCCTCCCATCTCTCCTTCTCTGTTCTCTCCTCCTCTCTGTCCTCTCCCCTCTCTCACATTCCCACTGCTCTCCTTCCCCTGCGCCCTCCCACCTCTCCTTCTCTGTTCTCTCCTCCTCTCTGCCCTCTCCTCCCTCTCACATTCCCCCTGCTCTCCCTCCCCTGCACCCTCTCCTTCTCTGTTCTCTCCTCCTCCACATTTCCCATTTCTCCCCACCCTCGCCCTAATCCGGGCCCGTATCCTACTCCCTCCCCTCCCCCAACCCTAGACCCTACCCCTACCCTGGCTCTCCCTCCCCTGCACCCTCATCTCTCCTCCCCTGTTCTCTCCTCCTCCACATTTCCTATTTCCCCCCCACCTCCCCCCTCTCCTCCCTCCCTCCCTCCACCCTAGACCCTACCTCTACTCTACCTCCCCTGTACCCTTCCACCTCTCCTTCTCTGTTTCTCTCCTCCTCTCTGTCCTCTCCCCTCTCTCACATTCCCACTGCTCTCCTTCCCCTGCGCCCTCCCACCTCTCCACATTTCCTATTTTCTCCCCACCTCCCCCCTCTCCTCCCTCTCCCTCCCTCCTCCACTCTCCTGCTTTCTTCAAATGTTCAAATGTTATCTTTATTCTGTATATTCTTGTTACTGTGTGTTAGCTAGAATCAGCTAGACATACTTTCTGTGAAGCCCTCTGAGACATGCTTGTGAATTAGGGCTATATAAATAAACTTGACTTGACTTGACTTGGTATGGATCGCTCCAGGCATTTATTCGAGACAAGTTCCTCAAATCACAATGATGTCTTCTGCATACAGTAGGCATTTTATTTAAATGAAAGAGGACAAGGAACCTTGGCTTGATTCATTGGACCCAGTTGATTACCTCTGCCAAGGAGGTTATGTATTCAGGGGCCATTTGTTTGTTTGTCTGTTTGTTTGTTTGTTTGTCTGTTTGTTTGTCTGTTTCTCAGCAGGATTACAATAAAACTACTGGTCCGATTTTCATGAAACTTTGTGGAAGGGTGTAGCATGGGCGAAAGAAGAAGCCATGATATTTTGGAGCTGATTGAAACTTGCACATTTTCATATCATAGAAGAGTGGAGTATTGGCCTTGGCAGAGGTCTGCTTTCACCGAGTGCCCAGTTAGAGCATAATTGTTGATGCAGAGACACAGTAACCTGACTCCACCAGATGGGGCGGTATTGAGTTCGGTTATGAAAAAATGTGAAGCAACCTACATCCATCTGTCAGCATCAGGTTAGAGACACAGAGTTGCCTGTTGGTTTTACAAACTGCAGACTTGAGCATATCCTTTTGGATTCCGTTGAGAAATGCATGGAAAATCAAAGGAGTGGGACACTGTTTCAAAAGGACTTCCACCAAATGAACGTGTAATGGAAAATGCAAAATGTGTGTATTCTCAAAGCCATCTGGAATCAATCCTGACAATATCCTCAACATGACCTGTTTCTTGACTCAGTAGGCTATACCTTCAGCTTGCCTCCCAGACATAGATGCTTGAGGCCGCTCATTATTCCAGTCACGCCTCTCCACCAGCTATCCAGAGTCTGACTCTTTCACCTGGAGATCCCCTTCCTACAGAGAGATCATCTATCGGCCCAGTAGTCTCAGCATTCGCCTTATCATGTGGATGCTCTTTTTCTGTTATGTATCAGATAAACGTGTCTATTTGATTGTGAAGTTTGTTGTTTTTGCAGTGCACCTTGATTCACACACATCTTATTTAAGATCTTGCTGTCAGAAAGGTTAGGGTGCAAAAGGAGCAAGGAAGCTTTTGGTACAAAGAAACTGGACACAATTCAGTCTGGATAGACCGATTATGACTTCATATGGCCAATGTCTTTCAGGGGTATATTTGATGGGGCTTTAAACTGAATGAGATTCTATGAGAAACACAAGGTGATTTGATTTTAAATTACGCTAAAGATATGCAGCGAGGAAGGAGCACAGATCTGATGATAATACATGTGGGACAGCTTGTATAAATGAGCTAATATGGCTATAAGCACGTTCTACATACTCCGGTACAGTAGATGGCGGTATACACCTTAAAAGTTGGTATTGCAATCTGCTTAAAAAAAACGCAAAGGAGAAGAAGAAGAAGAAGAAGAAGAAGAAGAAGAAGAAGAAGAAGAAGAAGAAGAAGAAGAAGAAGAGTGGCCAGTGGGGAGAGGCCCATAGATATATATAAAGGCTAGATAGCTTACCCGCGCTGCCGGCCAATGGAGAGCGACGTCGTCGCATGGCGGCCATCTTGCTACAGGGAGCTACTAGGAGTTATGAGCATAGATATATATAAAGGCTAGATAGCTTACCCGCGCTGCCGGCCAATGGAGAGCGACGTCGTCGCATGGCGGCCATCTTGCTACAGGGAGCTACTAGGAGTTATGAGCATCTGTTGTTGGGTTAGTATGGCAACATCATATGATCATAACTCCTAGGGAAATGGATGAAACTGCATGAAACTTTGTGCCTGAATCCCTCTCATGGCATAGATGCTTCGGTTTAAGTTTGGTGTAATTTGGAGCCCATCAAAAAAATAGTGTTTTTAGTGTTTTTTTTTTTTTTTTTTGTCTATCTCGGGAACGGAATATGCTTGTAATAAACCAAACCGTTTGTAAATCCGTCAAGATTTCAGCGAGTTATGAGTATTTTTGTCTGTGCAGGTCACCAGCTACCATAGAACGTACCAGAAAGGCACTGTAGCAAGATGACTGCCGTTCAACGACGCTGCTGACTCCGCCTTAAGCCATCTAGCCTTTATATATATCTATGGTTATGAGCATCTGTTGTTGGGTTAGTATGGCAACATCATATGATCATAACTCCTAGGGAAATGGATGAAACTGCATGAAACTTTGTGCCTGAATCCCTCTCATGGCATAGATGCTTCGGTTTAATTTTGGTGTAATTTGGAGCTCATCAAAAAAATAGTGTTTTTAGTGTTTTTTTTTTTTTTTTGGTCTATCTCGGGAACGGAATATGCTTGTAATAAACCAAACCGTTTGTAAATCCGTCAAGATTTCAGCGAGTTATGAGTATTTTTGTCTGTGCAGGTCACCAGCTACCATAGAACTAGCCGCAAAACGCGACTATTTCACTCGAGTACCTCTCCCATCATAGTCGCGCTCGCCCGACCCCTTTATCGAGGGAAAGTTGCACATTTAGCGATCTACAAGCTTCAAACATGCACCAATCACTAATATAAACTACGCACCTTGTTGCCACGGATGTTGTCGAGCAGGCCGCGCTGAGGCCGCGCTTTGTTAACTCGTATTTTAAGAAAGTTTGGGTTATTTGTGTGTCCGGAAACATTATTTTCCCTTCTCCAACGACTCTTCTTCTTTTTTGCTGCTCACCGGTTCAACTGCTCAACTGCGCCACCGCATCATGGGGACTGTGACTGACAGAACGACACAGGGCAAACCCCATACTTGACACATGATGTAATACAAGGAAAGGCACTGTAGCAAGATGACGGCCGTTCAACGACGCTGCTGACTCCGCCTTAAGCCATCTAGCCTTTATATATATCTATGGAGAGGCCTGTGAGTAGAAATCACGCAGTAGAGAGAGTGGCGTCAGCGGAGGACCAAAATGCGAGACTCATCAGCCAATGAACAGCCAGGAATGGGTCTCGCGCTACTTTTGCATGCTAAAATAAAGCTGATAATGTACAATTTGATTCAAGAAAGAAAAAAACACACACAAACTGACTGTCCATTTGGCTGCAACTCGACAGTGCTGCTTAATCCAGGACCTTACTTCCTGGAACTCTTGAGAGTACAAAACTGGTCCATTGGAGTGAATGGAGATGTCGCAACCCTTCTTAAATGGCTCTGCAAGTGAGTTGTTTACAATGGAGAACCTTGCAATGGAGTAGCTAGCAGCAAGTTTGGATTAGCTTGCGAGAAAGATTTTTTTTTCTCAGCAACCAAGCAATGAATTTCAAAATGGACGTCACCATTGAAATCAGCATGGCTTGTACATGCTAGATAGCGAGTGCTTCAGTCTCTCAGTAGCGTTTTGAGAGATCGTTAGAAAACATGTCTACAAATGAACTGTCACTGAGCACTGAAGCAAAAGGTGTTGAACTTGAACCCATGGTTTAACTACGGAGAGAGAGAGCTGGCAAGTGATGAGTCAGTGCCAGCAGGGCTGCAGGCAACAAGTACCGGTAAGCCCACATAGACTTCCTAAAAGACCATAACACATGTTTCCTTTAGCTTTCATCTCTTCTATAATAGCTGTATTTTTGCTGTGGTTATATCAAATTGTTTTATTCAGGATATGTGTTGCAAAACGTGTGTTGTGATAAAAAACAGTTGCTGTATCTTTTGGCAGTCGTTGGTTTTGAGTGGACCCATTTCTGTCATTGTATGGTATGGACAGCATTCTGTTCTATCATTAGGGGTGGGAATCGCTGAGTAGCTCACGATACGATATCGTCACGATACTTGGCCCTCGATAACGATATTATCACGATACAGCGATACTGCGATAATCGATATATTGGAAGACGATACATCACGATACCTGTGTAACTGAACAGAAAAAAATACCCCTAAAAGGCAAGAAGCAGGTATTATGTATTTATTAGCAGAATTGATATGAACTCTCTGAGTTCACTCACTCACTCATACCATTTTCGATACCACGGAGGAAAAGTTACACATTAAGTCTTTTTATTATTATTATTAAAACAAGAAAACCTATATAACCTACCTACCTATATAATTTCTAAAAGTAGATATTAATGATCAAACATTTCCATTCATGTAGCCTACAGTATTTATGTTAATTAAACTACAAACATAAATAAACGTCAACTTGAAACTATGTTTCAACTACCACACACAGCATAATATTTTAGCCTGTTTATTAAAAAAAAAAAGAAAGAGGGAGAGAGAGTTTCTGGCATCAGGTCATTCTTGTGTGGGTACGTCTCTATAGTGTTTGTTGTAGAGTGCTTGCTATAACAAGATATAGGCTATAGTGTTGTTGCTGTACATAACTTTGTATCTTGTATGTGATGCTGCAGCAGCGTGAACTATGGGTATAATCAGAGCCGTGTATATAGAAGAGTCGCGACATCTCCATTCACTCCAATGGACCAGTTTTTTACTCGCAAGAGTTCCAGGAAGTAAGGTCCTGGATTAAGCAGCACTGTCGAGTTGCAGCAAAATGGACAGTTTGTGTTGTACTTTGAACGTGTTGTTTTTTCTTGAATCAAATTGTACATGATCAGCTTTATTTTAGCATTCAAAAGTAGCGCGAGACCCTTTCCTGGCTGTTCATTGGCTAATGAGTAATGCATTTTGGTCCTCCGCTGACGCCACTCTCTCTAGGACACTAGGTATAATGCAGATTTGTTAGCCCACCCTCCCACTATCGGCACCAGCCGTCACACTCTCAGAGGAATCCCAGGACTGTAAAGAAGCACAGAGCCTGTTTGACAAGGTATCATAGAAGTCTGTTGGAGATGCAACACAGAAATGGCTGATGTGCTGGAGATAGACCATCTCCTCTTGGAAGTGTATGCTGCGTTATCTGCATTTTAAACCTCAGATAGCTGGGGGGAAGACTTGCACTGATTCTGAGAAGAGCGAGGAAACAGTGTCTAGCACTGTCAAGTCATTCAAGCCAAAATACACACTCACAAAGACACACACATGATACAACAGAGGTATTTGTGGTATTTTCCCACGTGTGAATTTTTCATAATAATGTCATACTGTAGATGAGTCAGTATTGGCCTAAGAAGTTATACTTTGTTTGTGTGAGCATATATTCAGAGGGGTATGGGGAGCTCAGAGCTGTGTACGTGTCTATGAGCTTGTATGTGCATCTATATCTGTGTGTATTTGCCAAGAGGTAGAGAGCCGAGGGAGAGGTATCAGAGGTAGAGAGCAGAGGGAGAGGTAGAGAGCAGAGGGAGAGGTATCAGAGGGAGAGGTATCAGAGGTAGAGAGCAGAGGGAGAGAGCAGAGGGAGAGGTATCAGAGGGAGAGGTATCAGAGGTAGAGAGCAGAGGGAGAGGTAGAGAGCAGAGGGAGAGGTATCAGAGGGATAGGTATCAGAGGTAGAGAGCAGAGGGAGAGGTAGAGAGCAGAGGGAGAGGTAGAGAGCAGAGGGAGAGGTATCAGAGGGAGAGGTATCAGAGGTAGAGAGCAGAGGGAGAGAGCAGAGGGAGAGGTATCAGAGGTAGAGAGCAGAGGGAGAGAGCAGAGGGAGAGGTATCAGAGGTAGAGAGCAGAGGGAGAGAGCAGAGGGAGAGGTATCAGAGGTAGAGAGCAGAGGGAGAGAGCAGAGGGAGAGGTATCAGAGGGAGAGGTAGAGAGCAGAGGGAGAGGTATCAGAGGGAGAGGTAGAGAGCAGAGGGAGAGGTATCAGAGGTAGAGAGCAGAGGGAGAGAGCAGAGGGAGAGGTATCAGAGGGAGAGGTAGAGAGCAGAGGGAGAGAGCAGAGGGAGAGTTATCAGAGGGAGAGGTATCAGAGGTAGAGAGCAGAGGGAGAGGTATCAGAGGTAGAGAGCAGAGGGAGAGGTATCAGAGGTAGAGAGCAGAGGGAGAGGTATCAGAGGTAGAGAGAAGAGGGAGAGGTATCAGAGGTGTCAAGCAATGGGTGAGCAGTAAGCAGGTTGACCAGCTTGAAAGGTCAACCAGCCAGCATTCAACTCAAGGGTTCATCCCATTTAAATGTCCGCCCCCTTCCCTGGCATCACTCAGCATGTGATTTGTTTTCTCTCTTTTACTCAAGAGGATAAGTGATTTTTTTCCCAACGGGCTTTCACTCCTTCCACCACCTCTCTGACAGAAACTGGGACAGCTTTAGTTCTGTTTGGAATGATAGAACTGTGCCCTCCTCCAGTTTTGTGTGATAAAACAATCCAGTAGAGCAATCCAGTAATGCAGGTTATAGACGCCAATCTTCCCAGTGATGTCTCTCTTTTTTGTGTAATTATGCTAATCTATCCAAATTAATGCAGTGATGATTTATCAGAATCAGAATCACTGTTATTGACACAATATGCAAGATTACATATGAGGAACTTGTCTTAGTGTAAGTAGCGTAGCGGTCATATCAATATTCAGAGATAAAATTAAAATATCTAAAAGTTGTTAAAGTGCTTTTGTGAGAGGAGTGCTGGTGACAGCAGACAACCAGATGTATAATCTCAAGCACAGTATTTGTAGCATTATATGAATATCAACATTTCCTGTAATGACACAGAAAAGAAGTAATTGAACTAATATGATCATTCATTCAGTTGTTTAATAAAAAAAACACTTATGAAAAGGCCATTGACTACTGGTGTACCAATTTAAGTTCACGCTGTGTTTGAATGCACTAGCCAAACTGCGTAAAAACTATGGGTCATCCTGCGTCATGGAAAAAACACAGATGAGACATCTTCACTGATAGATGAGGGGAAAACACATCTTTACTAACAATCTGTGGTTTTGGTATTCAAGTATAGGCTACATTTTAGCTGTTGCGTTAACAAGTGCTCAATCACCAAAATGTTCTGTAATTACATTTGAGAAACAGAAATACTATACACTTATTTTCTCTCTCTCACCAAAATACAACTGTGAAGGAGTTCTCTTTCCAGATATGGATGATATACAGGGTTGGGGAGTAATTAAATGCATTTAAAACATACATTTAAAGCAGCTACGAGCAACTTTTTCGATTGTTATTAAACAGTATAAATTTAATATCAATGCATCACATCTTACCTCTAATAGTCGACGAGACCAACGCAGAGTAGTCTCGCTTGAACCCCGAGTGAATCGGCCAGTGTTAGTCTGTCTGTGGCCAGGGCAGATCAGGAAGTGAAATGAAACGGTTTGCAGCAGCCACTTCAGCCATAACCACAAAATAACTTCCAAAAAACCTGTTAGAATATAACGAGAGATGTTCCCGAGAGTATGCGTGGCGTTCACATTGTTTATGTTATGTTGCTAGGCAGCGCAAACGGCGTAGGCAGGCAGCTGCATTTCACTTCCGGGTTTCACTTCCGCGTTTCACTTCCGGGTGTAGCCGGGCCGGCCGTAGGAGAGAGAGAGAGAGAGCCCCCTGTTGACGCGAGTTTAGACAGACACAGACTTAATAATCACCTAAGGGAGCAATCTCCGATTGACACGGCTTTGGTCTCAGCTACTATTATAGGTAAGATGTGATGCATCAATATTGTAATTATACTGTTTAATAACAATCGAAAAAGTTGCTCGTAGCTGCTTTAAAATACAGTATTTAAATACAAAATATGACTAGTATTCCATTACAGTTATAGTTTAAATTGGTGGTATTCTGAATACAGTTACTGTCTTTAAAACTAGATTATTGTAAGTGTAAGGGATGACTTTATTTGTTTGTTTTGTTTTATTTGCTCTAAAATGTATATGAGGCAAGCATTTCCCATAAACAGATTAAAAGAATGTGCAACCATAAGGTGCAGTGCACCTGCCACACACCACAAGAGAATGGCAATGTCAGAGGCTAAGCCAGGACAGTCAAATGCATTTTTGACATGGAAATATGAAGACCATTTGACTTACAAACATGCCGCCGAGGACATTGATATTTCACAACCATTTCTCTTCGTGCCCTGTCTGCTCTCTCTTTATGCTGCCTCTCATTTGATACCTCTCAGCAAAGGTTTCTGTCAATGAGGTTTTGTCACAGCTCTTTGTGCCAGTGCCATGTTGACACCTTCAAAACAGATATTTATATTATTATGGGGGAATTTTAGCAAATGCAAAGTTAGTGACATCATGTATCAGGCTCTGGCTTGAGGGGGCGGAGCTGCTCTTGGTTCCCTGGGCCTGTGCCCTGTTGTCCCGTTCAGTAATCCCTCCATGTAAGCAAGTGTTCACTACATTCGGAGTGACCCAGACAAATGTCTCAGCAAGACGATTTTGAAGTATTCCGAAGTAATCCAAAGTATTTAGAATACTTAACTTGAGTAATCTAATGGAATAAGTTATAATTTATAAGTTACATTTTAGCACATGTATTCAGTAATCTGTAGTGGAATACAGAATGTTTTAAAAGTAACCCTCCCAACACTGATTATATTATGACAAAAGGACATGATAAACTGAATGAATGGACGTCATGGATGCCAAAGTTATCCTGGGGGAAATCATAGAAAAAGGTAGAGGTTTTACTATCTTGATCTCTCTGATTATGATGATGAGTATGGGCCCCAATGCAAGACTGATATTCATAATTTCATATTCATTTGTTATGACCATATAAAAAAAACTTACAGTGCTGGCACAATTTGTGTTGTTTATTTCTCTGAAGACATAAGGTATCCTCGCATATTAAATTAGCAGACTCTTCTGAAACTGGATGGATGCAGTTCTACCAGATTTTCCTAATCCTAACCCTATAATCAGTGTCAAAAAGTTAAAAGAAAATTGACTTTGAGTATATCTGTTTTGGCTCCTTTATCATAACAACTGAAAACGCTAATCAACCGACTCTGTTTCTCTCTTGATCTCCTTCTCTAGGTGTCAAAGGCACTTAGACCGATGTTTGGAAGAACATTACCTGGAATGTATCATCTATTACAACTCCATACCGTCAGTGACTACCAGACATGTGTAAAGCAACAAGTCTCATGACGAACAGCAATGCATTCACTGTTTTTCCATCATGGTATGGTGAGACAGAAGACCATTTGAACTCATTGAAATTGATGTTTCAGCGATGACTACATTCAACTATGTGATATTGCCTAATGGGTTGCACAAGACCACAGACGTGCTGTGTTTTATAAACTGGGATTTATTGATATTACATTACAATGCAAATGGTGTAGATATGGAATTTTAATATGATGCCCACCTCTAATTATAAAGTCAACAATATTAAATTATTTATAATGGGATGGTCATTGTATTGGAATGTGAGACTGGATGAGGAGTGGAGTATGAAGAAGACAGAACATAGGCTACTTTATATACATTGCAATATATAGTGTTGGAGGTTTTACACAGGTCCAGGAAATGTTATACATCATCACATTAAAGTCTTCCACCATCCTCAATCATTTGATCACACCTGATTACAACACCACTGAATTCATCTTGGTCAAAAGGGAAAGTCAATACTGACTTTACCTACAGTTGTTGTAATATCATTATTAGCCAATGGAGGGCAGTATGACTATGATGAGAGGCTCCATGAAGGCTAGAGCCTAATAGCCAGCTCTGCTCAACACCCTGGAATGCTGCTGTATAGGGACGTTGTGCTTCATATACATGGAGAGTTTATTGCAGGGGCGTCAAACATACGGCCGGGGGGCCAATCCAGCCCACAGGATGACTTTGCACAGTGTAAAAATTGCACTGAGAAGTCCTTCAATCCAATGTGATGGACTTGTGAAGGCTAAGAGGTTCCAGGTTTCAGGAGCAAGTTAAATATTAGGTAGCCTATTCATGTTTTCGGTATTCATAATTAAATTGTAAACTATTTTCATTACCCTTGACTATAGAGAATTGCACAGTTGCTGTCAATTGTAATGCACAGTTACAGACAGTAGAATTGATCATTTGTTTGATGGTAGCTGAGATAACCCTATGTGAAAACATGTTCTTAAAATGTACCTGTAATTCCTGACACTAAAAGAAACAGGAACATTTGGATCTTTTGTCATTTATAGATTATTATTAATTTTTTCTGTCTGGCCCACTTGAGACCAAATTTGGTCGCATGTGGCCTGTGAACTAGAAGGAGTTTGACAGCCCTGGTTTACTGTCTGTTGCCATTCAGATGTGCCACTGTAACGGGTTCTAGAATCACATGTGATCAGCTGATCAATCAGGAAAGAGGAAAGATGCACGAATGACGGCCAAACATTCTCTCATTTCCTGCCCAGCATGTTTGTAATGAACGTTTACTACTTTTGATAGGATCTCCTTCCTTATAGTGCACCTGCCCTAAATCTGCTCTCCATTCCCGATTGACCAATTCTCTGTTTGACCAGAATTACACCATCCATAAAGTTTTTTTTTACCCTCTTGTTCCTGCTTTATCATTCACTGGTCTGATAGAAAGATGTAAAATTTGGTTAATAGAATTTCATTGATCACAATTCTGAAGGCTGCGTAAATTATATTTAGAAGACCAATAAGGATATTATATACAGTCAATGGGTTGAACAGATTCAGCCATTTTCATTTGTTGTGTAAAGGGCATTAATTGCTCTCATAAGACGTCTTGCACCCATTTCCTACTGTATAGCTATTCTGTTTTACCTCACAAGTACTACGCCTCTGGGAGTAAACGTCTATCTATTTATTCTCGCTAATCAATGTTTTATGGTTTTTTTCTCCTTTCGTCTGACCACATTGTGTTTGAGGCAGTCTTTGAAGAGCAGTTGTGCAGCCTGGGGGTGGCTGGGTGAGCGAGGCCTGGCTGGCAGACAGCACCTGAGAGCTAACCTCAAACCTGGAGGTAAGAGACGCGCCATGACCTCTGCAGTCAAAGCAAAAGACAAAGAAACAAAGACTTTCCGCTGTGATAACTAAGACAGTAGGGGGGGGGGGGGGGGGGGGGCTAGGGGGCTTGTCGGGCCTTCTATGCAGACCAGAGTAGGTGATTGAAACAAGTGTAATTTCTTCAATTTGGTTAAATGTCATCAATAATGTAGAATGGGATTTGAGTCAGTCAAGTCCCATTGACTGACACACACACACACACACACACACACACACACACACACACACACACACGGACCAGTCAGCCTACAAAGTTATTACTGTATCTCTTCCACTGTATCTCTCCTAAGAGCTACAGCAAACAGCTGCCTGATAAATAAGTTAGGTCCTCTAAATATGGCTCAGAGTCATGTATCTTTAAAAACTACTTCATAATGGTAATCAAGATTATCAACAACGCACCAATTACATCTTTACACTTTCCTCTGTTAATTATGTATAGTGGAGTTCTCCTTCACCCTGGATAACGGGGCTGCTTGCTTGGTCTCAGGTGGATTGTTCGTCTTAAGTGTTTATGATGGTGCGTGCGTCTCACAGCGGAGCTACGCTCCCTTAAAGTGGCAGTGAGCTAAAAGGCCCGGTGTGTGAGTCAAGCACAATGTTTTATTTATTGATATGTTTTAGTGGGGGAAGACCTAGCATTCATTATCATAAAGGCCTCTAGACATCAAGTCACACACAAAAGACTCAGCCATCTCACACACACACACACACACACACACACACACACACACACACACACACACACACACACACACACACACACACACACACACATACATACATACATACAGAGATTCCTCGCTTATAGATAAACCCGGAATCTAAGGCTAAATTGACTTTTATTTATCACCAGAGACTGAAGACTGCTTTTGCCTACATGCTCTGTGTGTGTGTGTGTGTGTGTGTGTGTGTGTGTGTGTGTGTGTGTGTGTGTGTGTGAGAGGGGGGGAGGGGGGGGGGGGCAATGTGTGTCTTTAATTGCAAGTAGGCAACAAAGCATTGAGTACAAGTAGTGTACATACCTTACCTATTTGTAGGCCTAACTACTGTGTGTTATACATTGTGTGTACCTACAAGTGTGTAGTGTGTAGGTCAACATTGCACACAAGCTTTCACTGATTTCTATGACAGGCTAAAGAGAACAGGCCGCTTTGCTGCAGCAACACCAGCAACCGTTGGTAGCTTCAGTGACAGAAGCTGACAGTGTCAAAGTATCTTTAGTCGCTCGAACATAAACTGTCCCTGAAGCTGTCGTTGTGAGAGAGATGTAAAACACAGGGCTCGTTTTTTTCAAGGGGGAAGTTGTTTTCATCCCCCCACTTCTAGTTTTTGTAATATGTCATATCTCTGCTGTCAGGGCCCTGGGGCGCCTGGTAAGGCTGCTGCTGCTAGAGGAGGCGTGTTGGTGTCTGCACACCCAGCGGAGTCTGACCATATTGTACCTGCGCTCCTCTTCATCTCTCTTATTTTGTCAAAAGCTCAAAGCCGTGAAGATTTCAGACAGGCGCATCGTCATCTCGTCTGTGCCGGTGTGAATTTACCCGTGTGTGTATGTGTTTGTGTGTGTGTGTGTGTGTGTGTGTGTGTGTGTGCGCGCGCGTGCGCACGCGTGAGCGCGTGCACGTGCGTGCACAAAGAAAGACAGCCAGTAGGAACAGATGTGGGGAAAGTGCAGTAAAAACTCAATATGAACCCTGCAGAGGCCTTCCCTCCCTCTGTTCAATTATTTAGAGTCAGAAAAGAGGCAACATATTTCCGCTGAAGCCTCTGTGTTCGGCAGGAATGAATAACATATTTATCTAAAGTCTCATCTTTGCCAAATAGCCGGAAATTGGAACAAATACCTCAATTGGATTCTTGGCTCTGGTGTTTTGCTTGTGCTGCTGCTGTGTGCATGCTGCTGTGTGCATGCTGCTGTGTGCATGCTAACACCGTCATATTGAAAAATTCCAGAGGACCAAAAATTATGGAACTGCTGACAAGCAGAATCTTTCATGGTACTGTATCTAGATGTATACCTGGCAGTTGCAGGCAAAGTTTATCCTCTCCCATCCCCTGTCATGACAGAGAGAGAGAGAGAGAGAGAGAGGGGGGGAGAGAAAGACGTGCTCACCTATTTGATTAGAGATTAGAAGAGGGAAAGAGTCACATTGCCTCCTTGCACGTCTCTTCCTGCACACCTGACACCTGATTTTCTAAAGACATGTCACAGCCAAGCGACGAGGTAATGCCGGTAATTACTCTGAACTCAAATAAATAAATAAATACGTTTTGCTTTCCTTTGTGAGAGGGTGACAGGTTTTCCAACATCCTTGACTGGAAATATTGCTGTGTGTGTGTGTGTGTGTGTGTGTGTGTGTGTGTGTGTGTGTGTGTGTGTGTGTGTGTGTGTGTGTGTGTGTGTGTGCGTGCGTGTGCGTGTGCTTACATATAGTGAGGCACTCATAAAAGAGAGATGCAGACAGGATGAAATCTTGACAGCTACAGTGTAGCGTGTGTGTGTGTGTGTGTGTCAGCTACAGTGTAGCGTGTGTGTGTGTGTGTGTGTCAGCTACAGTGTAGTGTGTTTTCCTCTCTCTTCTTTTTTTGACTGTGATAATCTCCGCTCATCCGAGCGCACCGAAGGCAACGCTCCGTTTGAGGCTGATAAGTTTTGAGCTGCAACTTTGCAAATAATACGGTTAGAGTTTCTACACTGTTGCTAGTGCCGCGGCTGATCTCGCTCCTATTAGTGGCAATTGGGTGTGACCTCACCTGTTCACCCATGCTGTCATCACTGAGGGTGTATCTACAACAGCAGCAGGCGATGAGATCATCCCCTCTGGTCATGGAAGGAGACATCCAGACAAATACTTCTCTGCCGAAACAAAGGAGGTCTGACGCATGTTGTCATGAAGGTTGGCTCCTTGACTTTTGGATATTGTTCGACTGCAGAACCAGTTTCACATTTCCTCAATATATGGATCTCCAGTGTGTTAGCAGGGGAAAAGTAGTGATTGCTGATTTTATGCCATTCAGTTTAATATGCTTCTCTTGTGTGGATTGAAGGACTTGTAAGGCCCGGGTGTAACTGCAGGTAGCTTGTGTCACATTATCACGGTTACATATATATATATGTATATATATATATATATATATATATATATATATATATATATATATATATATATATATATATATATATAATGTATATACGATATGTCATGATATATGATATATCATGACACCCCTAGTCCACAGATACCACCCCCCCCCCCCCTTCCCACACACACACACACACACACACACACACACACACACACCTGCGTGTGTGTGGGGTGACATGCCCACAGGGCATGTCAGCCCACTGGGCAAATGCCTTATATGCCAGATGGCCAGTCCAGCCCTGCACACACACACACACACACACACACACACACACACACACACACACACACACACACACACACACACACACACACACACACACACACACACGCACACACTACACTACACTACATCTACATACAGTACAGGCAAGAGATATATGTCCCATATTATATCCCTCCATAGATCATGTTCCCCTGTGCCCTAATTGTGTCAAGCGGTATGTCCAGAGACGTATAATAGAAGAGTTGCGACATCTCCATTCACTCTAATGGACCAGTTTTTGACCTCACAAAAGTTCCCCGAAGTAAGGTTCTGGATTAAGCAGCGCTGTCGAGTTGCAGCAAAATGGACCTTTAGTGATGTACTTTGAAAGGGTCAGACGTTTAAAAAATCAAATTGTATATTATCAGCTTTATTTTATGCATTCAAATGTAGCGCGAGCCCCCTTCCTGGCTATTCATTGGCTTACTGAGTACGCATTTTATACCTCCGCTGACGGCACTCTCTTACTAGATTGCTCTGGGTATGACACTCTAAGCAAAGCAAACATGCAGGAAACACATTTTCTTTTTCATGTGAACAATATGGTAATCACAATCAATGTTAGAAATCTCTTCCCTCTAAAGTAGGCAGGGATCCATGTCTCTATAAAGAGAAGATGTCATTAATTACTAATCAATTGCTCTCCTGCAGCTTAAAGTAGATAAAATATACATTTCCCCCTAAAGAGAAGCACAGAGGAAATCATTGGGTTTGCCTGTTGTCAGAGTTATTGGTTTATTGACGCGATCATTCGCCAGGGAGATGCTTGTATTTTGAAAGGATAAATACTGTAAAGAGGAAATAATCAGGACGCAATAATTATGGCAACATGTATCACAAGCACAACGCTTCTCCTCCCTCCCTCCGCTTTCTCTCCTCACCGTCGCAACACTTGCTCTCTTCTCCGCTTCTTTTTTTTTTTTTTTTTTTTTTTATTATTTTATTTACGATTTTCAATTTTACAGCAGTGGATGCAACCAAAAGACATACAATGTGAAAACAGATTGACACAACACAACCTCAAGTGTCACCCAGACAAACAAAAAACAAAAACAAAACGACAGGACATTAAAACAGGACACATAGCTGGCTGGCTGCCAATCTGTCAAGGTTATCCCAGTAGCGACCTATTTAAACATAATCCATTAAGTAAATCCAATAGCACAATATCACACCCACTCCACCATATATTTAAACAGGAAACAGTCTATGAAAATTAAATGACTATATAAAAATAAAAGATAAACTTAAATATTACAGTATGTCAAAAAAGGCCCCCAAGTTTCTTGGAATCTGCTGTGTGTATTTGGCTTATATAAGCGTAGCTTTTCCATTTGTATAATGTGCAACATCTCATTAAGCCATCGTTTAAAGCAGGGTGGAGTGGTAGACTTCCAGGTCAAGAGAATAAGTTTCTTAGCCACCATCATACCTAGTTGCAGAGCCATCTGTGTCTCGTGTGGAAGCTCAAAAGTCTCCACCGAACATCCAAATATGGCCACATTGTGGTGTGGCTGAATGTCCCTAGAGTAGGCCTTTGAGAAACACTCAAAAACTGAGGACCAAAAAGTGTTTAAAACAGGACAAAACCAAAAAAGATGTGCCAGTGATCCTTCAGCAGCACAACACTTGTCACATTCAGGGGAGACTGATGGAAAAATGCGGTGCAACCGTGTTTTTGAAAAATGCAGCCTGTGCATCACTTTGTACTGGATTAACCTGTAACGTGAATTGATGGAACACCGGTGAACACAGGACATTGCATCTCCCCAAAACTCTGCAGTTATCTCTGAATTTAAGTCACTGGCCCAAGCCTCTCTGATATGATCTGAAGACACTGAGGTAGTGAAACAGTCCACAAATTTTGATACTAACTGCTTAGAGTCAGGAGAAAGCAAAAGGTTTTCCAAAAAAGGATAAGTAATAAGAGTGGTTTCAAAGTTTGGACACTTTTGTTTAACATAATGTCTAACCTGAAGGTATCGAAAGAAATGCGTATTTGGAAGGTTGAACTTAGACCTTAATTGAGAAAATGATGCGAAGCGGCCATCTATATAAAGATCTGAAAAGGTACTAATACCCCTCTCTCTCCAGACTCCAAACACCCCATCCAGCTGTCCAGGTTTGAATGTGTGATTTTGACAAATAGGAGCATATATAAAAATATTGGGAGTTTGATGAGCCATCTTTATCTGTTTCAGTATATGCAAAGACTGTTTTAAAATGAAGTTTTGTTGAACCGGCTTGTCTTTTGTAACAGAAAAAGAAAATAAAAGAGCAGGAAGTGACGAATTTTTAACAGCTGAGGCTTCTAGTTGTACCCATGAAGGGCACCTTTCACCCCCCGTAGCTCCATGTTTCCAGTAGGTGAGAGCCCTAGAGTTGGCTGCCCAATAATAGTGTTTCAGAATCGGCAGACCAAGCCCACCCTCCGACAGGGGTTTATGTACATGCGCCTTGGATATCCTGTGTGATTTATAACCCCATACAAAAGGCAGTAAAATAGAGTCGAGCTTCTTGAAAAAAGATGCATTTAAAAAAATAGGCAAATTTTGAAAGAAATATAAAAAACGGGGTAGAGTCACCATTTTGATTGCGTTTACCCGTCCAATCATGGACAGAGGCAGTATCCTCCAAGACTCGATGTTCACTTTAAGTTTTTCTATTAGTTCTATAAAGTTGAATTTAAAAAGATGCTTTGGATTCCTAGCCAATTTAAGACCCAGGTAGGTGAACGATTCTTTCACTACTCTAAATGGCAATTCTTTCAAAAAGTCATCGGTAAAATGATCCACTAGGGGCATAAATTCACTTTTTCCCCAATTTATCGTATAACCAGAAATATTTCCAAAGGAATTTATATATTCTAATAGGACGGGGATAGATACTCCAGGATCGGCGAGGCAAACAAGGAGATCATCTGCATACAGAGTCACGCGAGTTTCAGTCCCACCCACCTTTATACCTTTAATCTCTGGATGCCCCCTGATGCCAATTGCCAGGGGCTCCAGGGCAACGTCAAACAACAAAGGGGACAATGGATCCCCTTGACGGACCCCGCAGTGCAAGGAGAACGGACTGGATCTGTCGCTATTTGTGAGCATATAGGATTTTGGATTATTATATAGTATCTTGACCCAATTTATGAAGGTACTACCAAATCCAAACCTCTTGAGTGTTTCAAATAAATAAGGCCACTCAATCATGTCAAATGCCTTATGGGCATCAAGAGACAATATCGAAGATCTGTCCTCTTTGTCATAATCAGTGTATAGAATATTAAGAATTTTGCGGACATTACAAAACGAGTGCCTACCAGGAATAAATCCTGTTTGGTCCGGGTGGATAATTTTAGCTATATGTTTGCCCAGCCGATGTGCTAAAACTTTTGTAATTATCTTCAGATCATAATTTAGTAAGGCAATGGGCCTATAACTACCAGGGTCTGTTTCATCTTTATCCTTTTTTAATAAAACACAAATATTTGCTTCACTCAGCGAAGATGGAAGCTTCTTGTTCAGAAAGGTATCTTGAGTCATTCTCAACAAAATAGGTGTGAGGATGACTCGGAAAGCTTTATAAAATTCTGGGCCAAACCCATCCGGTCCAGCTGTCTTTCCTGTAGGGAATGCTGTTATGGCTTCTTGTATCTCAGAAAGTGTAAAGTCCAGATCTAAATTGTCCCTAGAAACTAAATCCAGCTGTGGAAAATGAAGCAAATCAAAAAAATGATCCGCTTCTCATCTGTGACTGAGTGACAATCAGGCTGATACTCAAGGCCTTCAGAAGCACATTCACACCGCAGCCCCTCCTTCCAAACCTCCCTCTCTCCCTCCGTCTCTCTGCTCAATCAATCAGTTGCAGATTGGCAACAATGTATCCTTGCACTCACAATGCCTCGTGCCTCTATGGCCACGTTCACACTACAGGCAAATCCGATTTGCTGCTAAAGTCATTAATCATCATTATCTTGATTGGTTTACCAAATCTGATTTGGGAGTGTGTCCGCACTGCCACAAATCTGATTTGGGCAAGTGTTCAAGTCAGATCTGTGTGTCCAGACCTACATATGTGGTTTGGGACAAGTGACACAAATCAGACTTGGAGCGTCCAGACTCATAAAACCAATCTGGATAGACTCATTAATAGGTCATTAAAGTTCACAAATCAGATTTGGCCTCCTAGTCTGAACATGGCCTTAAGTCCCATAAGCCCCTCTGTACGCTGCATCCACATGCTCGAAGTAGGAGTGGGAATCACCAGATGCCCCACGATACGATATTAACATGATACTTAAGCCACGATACGATAGTATTGCGATATTGCGGTATGCGTATTGTAATATATTGAGTATTGCAATATTGCGATTTATGACCTTTTTTCAACTGCAAATGATGTCCCCAAAGGAAAAAAAACTTGGCTCATCATCTGTTTTATCTAATGAGATAATGTTCACAGTCTGTTCATCTCACTTCAATCATTTGTATTGCAGCAAAATGGGTTTGTCAAGCAGACAGACTGACCAACACTGTCATAAAAACCTGTCATAAATGTTGCATGCCCTTGACAATTTATATGATAAAGTATCACGATACTTGCCATTCGTGCGATACGATATGTTGCCACACAAAATATCGTGATACTGTGCTGTATCGATTCCCACAACCCCACCCCCACCCCCAACTCTAAGGGTGCCATGCAGTTCCGCCACGCAGTTCCGCCACTCTTGCAAAATCAGATGATCAGGATAGTCCTTTTCCTATTAGGAATTCTCATGTACAAACCAGCCCTGTTCGCCTGACGAAGCCTTCCCTTATAAATTATAGATGGCGAAACAATCTTTAAAGATGTTCATTAAAGACAACGCTTTCTTAAAAAGAAATCCAGCTCATAAATATTTCTCCCCAGCAAATCTCAATGCAACCCCCCCTCGCTATCGCTCTCTCTTTTTCTAGACAACTGGTACATGTGAGGAGGGAGACAGTGCCTCAGCAACCTTGACTGGAGACAAGCAGGAGACACATGCGTGCCTGGATCGACTGTGCCTGTGATGGCTGCTAGCTAGCTTCCTCCAGCAGCCTGCTGATGTGCTGTTACTCGCTCTGGAAGAGATGTTTGTGTGGAGGGTGACACATTATTATCCTTTAATCTCGGTCTCAGCTTGTTGAGCATCAAATTGAAATATCCTGAACAGATGTAAAAACACATGTGAGGCTGGGCGCGCAAGCTGTGCCGCGCTTTGTTTCATCCAGCCGTGATGTGAGCCTTAAGGAGAAGCTTTTTAAAATTTCATCACTATTCAAAAGGATAATTAATACGTACCCCCAGGCTTTGATTATGCGATACCCAGTGTGTAGCGCTGCTGTTGCCATAATGAGCCACTCATCAGTGCTCTCTGCCTGTGCCTCCCCAGCAAACATACAGTTTGCATAAGGTACTTAAGATTCTGCTAAGGTACTGTGTGTGTGTGTGTGTGTGTGTGTGTGTGTGTGTGTGTGTGTGTGTGTGTGTGTGTGTGTGTGTGTGTGTGTGTGTGTGTGCATGTATGAGTGCATGTGTGTGCATGAATGGGTGTGTATATCTGTGTGTGTTTGTGAGCTTGTGTGTGTGTGTAATGCGAGTGTGTTGGAGGCGTTTGTGTCCCCTCCTAATTTGCAGTACAATGCTATAGGTAAGATCATACTGGTTGTTATGGTTTGTTTACAAGAGGACCCCTGTCAGACTGTCAGCACATACAGGGGCCTTTACAAAAGCTGCTACACCCAACCCTCTCTCTCTCTCTCTCTCTCTCTCTCTCTCTCGCTGCTACACCCAACCCTCTCTCTCCCTCTCTCTCTCTCTCTCTCTCCAGCTTGTTCCCAACCTGGAAGCTGGTGAGGAGATGTGCTTGTCAGTCAGTGGGTGCTGAGCTGATGCAGCAGTGAGATGGACAGGCAGTTGGAGACTGACAGGCATGGAATACGAAGGGGAATATTGGGGAGGGGGATAATGAGACCTGTCAATTTGAATGCCTCAAGGCTAAGCAGCGAGCAGGCCGAGGTAGATGACGATGATGAAGGCAGCCATTTTTCCTCGGGAAAAAGAATATTTCGGGATAATCCCTCACCCTTGACCCTGACCGGTCTCTAAACAACCCAGTTACCGCAGCAATTACTTTGCCGTTGCAGGGATATAACCACTGTTCTCAGGGTGCAGGCACTGGTTAAAACGCACCAAACCAACACCACTAAGAACACAAACAAACCATTTTTAAATATCACCTGCTTGCTTTAAGGGGACACATTTAAAACGTGTTAACTTCTATTAGGCAACAGGCAATGATGATGTTGTGGTCATATCTGTCTGGGTCAAAATAAGGCCTGCATGTGTAAAGCCTACAGCTACAGTACCCTTTTGTGCCAAGGCTGTATGCAGCAAACAGTCCGGTCCCCTCAGGATGGGTCCTTCCCTCTATGTCTGCCTGACAGATAATATGACGTCACTGTCACAGGGTCAGGATCTCCACTGACTACCATTCCCCGTACAGTGTGTTGCTTCTGCACAGGGATCCCGGTCAAAAGTAGTGGGGCATATGGGGAATAGAGAATGTCATCAGAGATTTGCCCAGGGCCTCAGATAGCCTGTGATAGTGCTTTACCCTGTTAGCGATTTAGCATGTTAACCCAGTGCCAAAGTGACATGCGAGAGGGGCACTGCAGGGACCTGCTGACAGGAGACGGACCCGCGCAACTTCTCCGTCCTTAAATCCAATTCCATGCTTGACACTGGGCGGAATTAGCTTTGGACAGGTGAGTGATAAGTTCCCCGGGTGCTTTCGCCCAGATAGATCTAAGCCGCTCCTACAGAGCGCATGGAGCCACGTGTTTCAGATATTAAGTTGTGCCCCGGAGAGCAAAATTGAGCTATAAAGCACAGTATGGTAATCACAATCAATGTTGAGGATCTCTTCGATAAAGCAGACAAGGAGCCGCGCCTATTTAAAGAGATGATGTTATCAATTACTAATCAATAGCTTTCCTGCAGCGCAAAAAGTAGATCAAATATACATTTGTCCCCAAAGATCTTAGCACAGAGGAAATCACTGGGTTTGCCTGTTGTAAGGGTTACTGCTTTATTGACATCATGTAAGTGATCATTCACCTGGGAGATGGTTGGATTTTGAAAGGAGAAATAATAAAAGAGGGAATAATCAGGATAGAAAGGGGATAATTATGGCAACATGTTGCAAGATATCACAAGCCTTCTCCTCCCTCCCTCCTCTGTGATAATGTGTGCATCACATCCCCTGCTTTCTCCCATCACTCGCTCTCTTCTCCACTCCTAATCTTTGAGTGACAATCACGTCGATCCTCAAGGCCTTCAGAAGCGCATTCACACTGCACTCCCTGCTTCCAAAGCTCCCTCCCTCCCTCCCCTGCTCTCTCTGGTCAATGAGTGTCAATCAGAGGCTGGCCCTCGCGCAGATTGGCAACAAGTATCCTCGTGCTCACAAAACAATGATGATTGGGCTGTGGTGAAAATGGATTCCCGCGTCGCCTCTCCACACCGCTGCTCCTCTCCTCCCGGCCGAGGGGGTCCTGCCATGGGAAGCAATTATCGCTGGATGCCAGCTGACAGCCCGATTCCATCGCCAGCCCCATCAGCCCTCATCCTCAGGCGCTCTCTAGGCAAATAGCATCCTCCACCACTCAAATCAAACCTCTTACCAACTGTTGGCTTCTATCACACAAGTAGATGGTTCCCTTTGTTCCCCTGGACAGTGCAGTGGGTGTGAGGCGGACAATAAGGAGGTGTTTTGATTTTGCAAACTCCAACTGCTCCCTCTCCCCAACGTTCGACCCTCAGAGACGCCTGTACAAGGCTGGTGGAGGGAAGAAGCGGGAGGAGAGAGGAGAGGGCAGACAGAGCTTCTATCAGCTTCATGGGCACTCTGCCATGGAGTGGCAACCTGCTGCCTGCTGTTGCATTTCATTTGTATCACACTGCTTTTTTCATCCTGCAACTAGTTGTTTACAGGGTTCAACAAAAATAGATTCACTACTATGCTATGCTATGCTATGCTATGCTATGCTATGGGACATACTGATAGACTTGTCCAGTAATATTACCAGAGTCTGAGAAGGCAGAAATGATAAATTAAGAAGGAAGCTATTTAGAAGATAGAAGAATAAATCAGTGGTGTCAAAATACTGTATGTGGTTTAAAAAAAACTATAAGGTAAGAGGTTATAAACAACTGATTTGTAATTCAAATGCAGATTTTTTAGTCAAAGAATTTGCTGAGGAATGGGGATGGGGAATTTTCTGGGGAAGGGGTTAAGATTGATGTGGCGGTTTAAGATGACGAGTGTGAGACGAATAACCTTAAATTAACCAAAACACGACAATTAATCATTATAAAAATCAAACACTCATCTGCCACTCTGCTTAGTAATTGAATAAAGACATCAAGGCAAAGTTCAGTCAAGCCTTTAATCACTTTAATGAATGCAAGTAGTTCTTTCTCTCTCTCCTGTTTTCTCCCTCTCTCTAGCTCACTCGCCCCTCTCCCTGTGTACCTATAGTTGTGAACTAATAAATAAATTAGAATACACAGCGCCACCAACTAATTATCATGCAAATAAAGCAGCAACAAAGCAGTGTGGGACTGTTAATCTGTGCCAGATCGCTGGTGTAATTCCCCAACGTGCTCGGAGATGTCCACCGTGCAATTAGAGAGAAGAGTGGGTTGGGGGGGGGGAGAAAAAGGACGGCAACCTGTCACTTATTCATTGTCAAATTAATTCCGTCTTTACTCCCCTTTGCCTCCGTCTACGGCAATGAGGCTGCAATGTCACCTGCGTCTCTCTTTCTCCGTCTCTTCATCTCTAGGCAATCCTGTGCAGATAATAGTGGTAAGAAACAGGGAAAGAAATATAGGGAATTGACACCACAACAAACAGATACATATCTTAGACACACTTGTGTCATAATAATTAGCTGACTTGTTGCTCCTTGCGCAGGCCGCGAGCGTTTCATTTCGGAGGCTCCAGCAGGCGACCTGGCCTTTGTTCAGACCCTACATGGTTCTTATCAGCATCGCAGGCTTTTGATTGACTTCAGGAGGTCAGATCAGCTCTCTGTCTGTCTGCCCGCGGCAGCCTGGGGACTCGTCATGTTGGTGCCATGGAGAAAACCACACCAACACTACCACAGACTTGTAACAGCAAGGAAGCAGAGTAATATTTGCAATCTGACATAAGAACACTTAAGTCTACACAAAGTCAGCATAAAGGGCATTTTTAACTCTATTTATTTATTATCTCCAAACACGGACTGGCTGTAAGGCAGGCTTGAGTTAGTTTTATTTGTTTGAGTTATGGAGGTATCTGAGAGTTTCTAACAGCTTTTTCCATTTTCCATCTGTACAACTTGGCCTTTGATACATTTGATACACTGATACTTTTATACCCGTAATCGATACACTTAAAAGGGACAAATGAGGGCTGAATTGGGGCTTTAACTTACTGCATCCATTATCATCCATATTAAGCTGATCCAAACAGAGATTTGTACTTGATAGCCTGTGCAGAACCAAGCTGACCCAAACAGAGATTTGTACTTGATAGCCTGTGCAGAGCCAAGCTGACCCAAACAGAGATTTGTACTTGATAGCCTGTGCAGAACCAAGCTGATCCAAACAGAGATTTGTACTTGATAGCCTGTGCAGAACCAAGCTGACCCAAACAGAGATTTGTACTTGATAGCCCGTGCAGAGCCAAGCTGATCCCAACAGAGATTTGTACTTGATAGCCTGTGCAGAACCAAGCTGATCCAAACAGAGATTTGTACTTGATAGCCTGTGCAGAACCAAGCTGACCCAAACAGAGATTTGTACTTGATAGCCTGTGCAGAACCAAGCTGATCCAAACAGAGATTTGTACTTGATAGCCCGTGCAGAGCCAAGCTGATCCAAACAGAGATTTGTACTTGATAGCCTGTGCAGAGCCAAGCTGATCCCAACAGAGATTTGTACTTGATAGCCTGTGCAGAACCAAGCTGATCCAAACAGAGATTTGTACTTGATAGCCTGTGCAGAACCAAGCTGACCCAAACAGAGATTTGTACTTGATAGCCTGTGCAGAACCAAGCTGACCCAAACAGAGATTTGTACTTGATAGCCTGTGCAGAACCAAGCTGACCCAAACAGAGATTTGTACTTGATAGCCTGTGCAGAACCAAGCTGACCCAAACAGAGATTTGTACTTGATAGCCTGTGCAGAACCAAGCTGACCCAAACAGAGATTTGTACTTGATAGCCTGTGCAGAGCCAAGCTGATCCAAACAGAGATTTGTACTTGATAGAGCTACAGCGCGGTACAGCCTTTGCTCTTTGTTTATGACTCCCTATCAGTCCCTCATAGAATGCACGCTGTGCAGACACACACACACACACACACACACACACACACACACACACACACACACACACACACACACACACACACACACACACCAAATATATCACCTGCTGTGCCAAACCAACCGCACTTGAAGAAAGTGCCTAACTGCCTATACAACTTCCAGGCATTAACCTAGTTTAGACAAGTTGAAGTCTCGCAGGTAATTACTTCCATTCACAAAGACGGTGATAATCCTATAAAATAAGCTGCAAAGAGAGCCCTGTTTAAAAATTCACACCCAGGCTTGATTCATCGCTGGTGAATTCAAAGTACACAGCACGGGCGTTGTGCTCATAGAGTTAAAATCAAAGACAGGAACCAATCAGATGCACTCTTTTTGGTCATCGGTGGCAATGTAGTGTAAATATGCCACAAAATAGGAAAACAAACAAGACGAAAGTGCCTTATTATAAACAGCCCCATTATCCTAACGACCTGCTTTGCCTAAACCATGTCCTTATTAGGGCCAAAAGTCTTCCTGTCCCCCCTGGGTAATGAGAGGCCAGGCCGGGACTCTTCTCTGACATGTCTTTTATTACTCTTACACTAAATGGAGGCAATGACGAACGTTTCAGTTGGCTGATGACTTGCTGTGTACCCTTGATGTCAGAGGGGGCAGTGCTGTGTCCTCTTTTAATATTTCATTGTATTTTCTGTGTAATTTGCTCCAATTCATCATTGGAGCCTTTCATTTGCGAGCGCTGTGACATTTGTCGAATGCGGATGTCCTGATTACTGGACTCTGATGTTGTGTTCGCGTTTGATGTCCTGATTATTGGACTCTGATGTTGTGTTCGCATTTGATGTCCAATTTCTTCACGTTGTCCCAATTTTGGCCACAGTGAAGTGCAGAAAACTTTTATTCCGCTCCGTTCCAACTTTTGCTAATTTATGGAGAGCGTACAGTATTTTCCATGCCCTACAAATATGGTAAAATTATTCACAAAGGGTATATTATTATGATAACTGGATAGATAGCCTAAATATTTGTTTTTAGCGAGTTCTGATTAGCATGTGTTTTTAAATAGCTGGATTTCTTGGGAATGTATGCTTATAAAACACATGAACTATGTGAGCTTGGCTGGGCAGGAGGTGCTGTGAACAGACCAGGCCCTCTCTGGCACCAGAAAGGACACGGCACTGCCTGATGCACCTATATCGCACTGCCTGATGCACATATATCATAACTAATATATCATAACTAATGGCATCCAGAGGAGTACAACCTGGACACAGCACTGCCTGATGCACATATATAATAACTAATGGCATCCAGAGCAGTACAACCTGGACACAGCACTGCCTGATGCACATATATCATAACTAATGGCATCCGGAGGAGTACAACCTGGACACAGCACTGCCTGATGCACATATATCATAATTAATGGCATCCGGAGGAGTACAACCTGGACACAGCACTGCCTGATGCACATATATAATAACTAATGCCATCCAGAGCAGTACAACCTGGACACAGCACTGCCTGATGCACATATATCATAACTAATGCCATCCAGAGCAGTACAACCTGGACACAGCACTGCCTGATGCACATATATCATAACCAATGCCATCCAGAGCAGTACAACCTGGACACAGCACTGCCTGATGCACATATATCATAACTAATGGCATCCGGAGGAGTACAACCTGGACACAGCACTGCCTGATGCACATACTGTATATCATAACCAATGCCATCCAGAGCAGTACAACCTGGACACAGCACTGCCTGATGCACATACTGTATATCATAACCAATGCCATCCAGAGCAGTACAACCTGGACACAGCACTGCCTGATGCACATACTGTATATCATAACCAATGCCATCCAGAGCAGTACAACCTGGACACAGCACTGCCTGATGCACATATATCATAACTAATGGCATCCAGAGCAGTACAACCTGGACACAGCACTGCCTGATGCACATACTGTATATCATAACTAATGGCATCCGGAGCAGTACAACCTGGACACAGCACTGCCTGATGCACATACTGTATATCATAACTAATGGCATCCGGAGCAGTACAACCTGGATTGTGCATCGTCCATGGATAAATAAGCTGCTTTGTCAAGGACCCCATGCTCAACAAATCACAAGCTGTTTGCAAGAGCAAAACATCAATCTTGTTATAAATGCCGAAAAAAGAACACACTGGTGCAGTATGTCACCGGCTACGAAATGCCGAGAAACAATTGTGCCACACGGAAGGGAAAGGAGGATCAAAATCTTCAAATGATTCACTGTCTGTGTCCGTCTCGCACTGCTGTTATTATTTCCAAAAAGCGTCAATTACATGTTAAAAATGTGAAGCGAGCACATTCATTATTTCTATTACACGCACCCACCAAACTGCATCAAGCTTATGAAATATTTCTTCCTCTTGTTCAAAGGCTTGTTAGAGCTAGTATTCAATTACAGCTGTGGCTGTAACATGCTGTCACTTTAGCCAATCATTAGGCAGGGACTGCTCCCCGCTACAGTGGGGCGGCACAGTCAAGCTAGCGAGCGGCACAGTCAAGCTAGCGAGCTCACGACGCGCCTAATTGTTGTTCGGTGGCTAAAGGTCGGCTAATGAAGCGCGGGGCTGACGGGGCCGTTGGTGTGAGGGTGGCAGGGTGGGGGGGCCGAGGGGGAGGGGGGTTGTGGGCTGGTGGTTAGGGGGATGTTGTGGGGGGGTGGGTAGGGGGGTCGCCCTCAACATACTGAATTTGCAAAACTTTCCCCAGATCAAAGTGCAGCAGAAGCGGGGCATTTGAGACATTTCTTAGCTCTGCCTGTCTGAGATCTAGCTTCCAAATTTGAAAAAGACGGCAAGAAGGCTGTGACGGATTTGTAGAAGTAAACCCTTCCTGTATGCTTTGCCTTGCAGTCAAGAGACTATTATTATGATTGTATATTGTTCTGGCAGAGAAAACAGGTGTGCTGACATATTGTATGCCATTGTGGTTCACAAGCTGCACGAAAGCGGATCAGAAAGCTCTGCAGAGATTGATAAGAACGGCTGGTAAAATCATCCAGACATCACCATCATCTACACCTCCCGATGCCTGCGCCACAAAGCTCATCACCCGTTCAACTTCCTGCCCTCAGGTAGGATACAAAGCTCATCACCCGTTCAACTTCCTGCCCTCAGGTAGGATACAAAGCTCATCACCTGTTCAACTTCCTGCCCTCAGGTAGGATACAAAGCTCATCACCCGTTCAACTTCCTGCCCTCAGGTAGGATACAAAGCTCATCACCTGTTCAACTTCCTGCCCTCAGGTAGGATACAAAGCTCTTCACCCGTTCAACTTCCTGCCCTCAGGTAGGATACAAAGCTCATCACCTGTTCAACTTCCTGCCCTCAGGTAGGATACAAAGCTCATCACCCGTTCAACTTCCTGCCCTCAGGTAGAATACAAAGCTCTTCACCTGTTCAACTTCCTGCCCTCAGGTAGGATACAAAGCTCATCACCTGTTCAACTTCCTGCCCTCAGGTAGGATACAAAGCTCATCACCCGTTCAACTTCCTGCCCTCAGGTAGGATACAAAGCTCTTCACCCGTTCAACTTCCTGCCCTCAGGTAGGATACAAAGCTCTTCACCCGTTCAACTTCCTGCCCTCAGGTAGGATACAAAGCTCATCACCCGTTCAACTTCCTGCCCTCAGGTAGGATACAAAGCTCTTCACCCGTTCAACTTCCTGCCCTCAGGTAGGATACAAAGCTCATCACCCGTTCAACTTCCTGCCCTCAGGTAGGATACAAAGCTCATCACCCGTTCAACTTCCTGCCCTCAGGTAGGATACAAAGCTCATCACCCGTTCAACTTCCTGCCCTCAGGTAGGATACAAAGCTCATCACCCGTTCAACTTCCTGCCCTCAGGTAGGATACAAAGCTCTTCACCCGTTCAACTTCCTGCCCTTAGGTAGGATACAAAGCTCTTCACCTGTTCAACTTCCTGCCCTCAGGTAGGATACAAAGCTCTTCACCTGTTCAACTTCCTGCCCTCAGGTAGGATACAAAGCTCTTCACCTGTTCAACTTCCTGCCCTCAGGTAGGATACAAAGCTCTTCACCCGTTCAACTTCCTGCCCTCAGGTAGGATACAAAGCTCATCACCCGTTCAACTTCCTGCCCTCAGGTAGGATACAAAGCTCATCACCCGTTCAACTTCCTGCCCTCAGGTAGGATACAAAGCTCATCACCCGTTCAACTTCCTGCCCTCAGGTAGGATACAAAGCTCTTCACCCGTTCAACTTCCTGCCCTCAGGTAGGATACAAAGCTCTTCACCCATTCAACTTCCTGCCCTCAGGTAGGATACAAAGCTCTTCACCTGTTCAACTTCCTGCCCTCAGGTAGGATACAAAGCTCTTCACCTGTTCAACTTCCTGCCCTCAGGTAGGATACAAAGCTCTTCACCCGTTCAACTTCCTGCCCTCAGGTAGGATACAAAGCTCTTCACCCGTTCAACTTCCTGCCCTCAGGTAGGATACAAAGCTCTTCACCCGTTCAACTTCCTGCCCTCAGGTAGGATACAAAGCTCATCACCCGTTCAACTTCCTGCCCTCAGGTAGGATACAAAGCTCATCACCCGTTCAACTTCCTGCCCTCAGGTAGGATACAAAGCTCTTCACCCGTTCAACTTCCTGCCCTCAGGTAGGATACAAAGCTCATCACCTGTTCAACTTCCTGCCCTCAGGTAGGATACAAAGCTCTTCACCTGTTCAACTTCCTGCCCTCAGGTAGAATACAAAGCTCTTCACCCGTTCAACTTCCTGCCCTCAGGTAGGATACAAAGCTCTTCACCTGTTCAACTTCCTGCCCTCAGGTAGGATACAAAGCTCTTCACCCGTTCAACTTCCTGCCCTCAGGTAGGATACAAAGCTCTTCACCTGTTCAACTTCCTGCCCTCAGGTAGGATACAAAGCTCATCACCCGTTCAACTTCCTGCCCTCAGGTAGGATACAAAGCTCTTCACCCATTCAACTTCCTGCCCTCAGGTAGGATACAAAGCTCTTCACCTGTTCAACTTCCTGCCCTCAGGTAGGATACAAAGCTCTTCACCTGTTCAACTTCCTGCCCTCAGGTAGGATACAAAGCTCTTCACCTGTTCAACTTCCTGCCCTCAGGTAGGATACAAAGCTCTTCACCTGTTCAACTTCCTGCCCTCAGGTAGGATACAAAGCTCTTCACCCGTTCAACTTCCTGCCCAAGCAGTCAGACTACTCATACACAAATCCTCAGCCCCGCCACCCCCCCCCCCCCCCTTCCCCCGCCAAAAAAGAACCATGAACTCTGAACCACTCTAAACATGTTTTGGACTATTATTATGCACTATTGAAACACGGTCATGAACTCTGAACCACTCTGAACATGTTTTGGATACTGGACCTTTATTTATCCAGGGAGGACCATTGAGAGCTAGCTCTCTTTTTCAAGGACGCCCTGATTACAGCATAGACAACAACTACAGAAATGAAATGAAATGAAATGTAAACCCTGAGTGTAACACATACTCGGGATGCTGTATATATAGCCCTCACAAATACGTGTTATTGTAAAGTGAGAAGTTTAACGACCATAACACAATTGCACTGTGATGTCCACTCCAACAAGACTGTCTGACCTCCAGCTAAGATAGGCTTCAACACTGTCTGACCTCCAGCTAAGATAGGCTTCAACACTGTCTGACCTCCGGCTAAGATAGGCTTCAACACTGTCTGACCTCCGGCTAAGATAGGCTTAAACACTGTCTGACCTCCAGCTAAGATAGGCTTCAACACTGTCTGACCTCTGGCTAAGATAGGCTTAAACACTGTCTGACCTCCAGCTAAGATAGGCTTCAACACTGTCTGACCTCCGGCTAAGATAGGCTTCAACACTGTCTGACCTCCGGCTAAGATAGGCTTAAACACTGTCTGACCTCCAGCTAAGATAGGCTTCAACACTGTCTGACCTCCAGCTAAGATAGGCTTCAACACTGTCTGACCTCCGGCTAAGATAGGCTTAAACACTGTCTGACCTCCAGCTAAGATAGGCTTAAACACTGTCTGACCTCCAGCTAAGATAGGCTTCAACACTGTCTGACCTCCGGCTAAGATAGGCTTCAACACTGTCTGACCTCCAGCTAAGATAGGCTTAAAGTCTTGAAGGTCAACTCTTCAGTGAATGTGGAATGACAGATCTCAGTCTATCACCACAGACAAAACAGCAATTATTTCCCTTTACTTCTTCAGCGTATTGTGCTCAATGCATGGGACGAGTCTCTGTCCGTCCGTCCACCCGATGTGAGAATGTACTGTAAGACTGTAACATGTGACTACTCTGTGAGCCCTACCTTAATTGGCAAGGACACAGAGAAGCTTAACCTGGCCGAGACAGTCACAATGCTGCGATTCCCCTTAGCCTTCAGAGGATGGATAGCATGTTGTGAGAACCTGCCACAGCCTCTTAAAGCTGATGGGCAGAACTACTGTACTGTACACTTAGCCTGGGTAAACCCAGCCTGTGACATCACGTTGAAGGCTGGGTTTACCCAGGCTACTATACACTACCTACTGCATCAACCTAGTGTCCTCTAGAGAGATAGTGGCATCAGCGGAGGACCAAAATGCGAGACTCATTTTGGAGCGGACAGTGCAGGGGATAAAATAAAGAACGTAGCCTACTACTTTGAGCCAATACACAGCAAGCAAGCGAGTATCCACTGTTAGCCAGGTCAGATAACGTTATCGTCGACAATGACGAGCACTTTCTTGTAAAACATACCTGGACTCCAACAAAGAAAGCTTCAGATGGTTTTCTCTCCTCCGAGCGCTCGAGCCACTTACGTCAATAATTCCCTGGAATGTGAGACTTAACGAGCCAGTTACATGGCGTTGCATTCTTAGACATTGCCGTTTGCTTTTATTTGGTATGTTACATACATACAATAAATTATTAGTTAATTCAGAGTTAGATGATATTGGAGCAGCCAGCCATTTTATTTTATTTTATTTTTAGCCGGAAGTTTTGACACGACCACACAACCGGGTCAAATGGGCGTGGCTACATAAGGTGAATAGGGAAGTCTAAAGATTATGGCGGTTCTGACCAAAACTAATGGCTGTAGGATTAGGTGAATTAGATGCTAAAATGGGTGAAGTAGAAGTATGTAGAAGAATGTCGTCTCCCACTTCTATGCCACATGCCTTGCACCTGCTCGGCGCTGGCTGGTAAATGACCACAAGTAAAATTGGATTTGTATGATTGTTAATCCAGTCTGTGAAACAGCTACTTCAAGTTTTTGTTGTGCTTATTATATGCATACACAATAGTTTGAGTTTGAGTGTGTCACCGTATTTCGTCAGAATACCCCAGACTCACCATCAGTCTGAACCAGTTCAAATAGCTCAACTCAATCTCCCAGCAGCCGCCGCAGAGGCACGAGGCCTAATAAGCGCATGCTAAGCGTGATAAGCTGCTTTGTAGCCACGTTTCGCCTGTTTTTTTTTCCTTTTCCACCATTCTTTTCTTCCACCCTGGTGATTTACTCACTCCAGGCGATGTGTGCTTTCTCTTCAGCATCGACACACACACCACAGAGCAGTGCAAATAGATTTCTGTCTCAATTGGTCCCTCGGTGTCACAGTGGAAAGATACTTGGACAGAAGACGGTGAAACAGGATTTTTAAGGGATGTTAGAAATATTCAAGTGCTAAATCCCAGCATGCACTCTGAGGAGGTTGAGTTGAGTGTTTTTAAGAGGCCCCTGTTGGAAACTGTGACTGGAGGCTGAATTCAAAGTGCTGCTCCGCTCGGCACCACTCATGAAAATTCATTCACAAGTACCTGTGCAGAGGTCAAACCCAACTTTGAGAAATGTTGCCAAAACATCTCCCACACATGAAAGCCATTTTTTGTGAGAGAGATAGCGCACCAGTTGGTTTTAGTTATACAGAGGAGAAATAAAAGTAAAAAGTGTATCTCATATTCTCCTAGTGATTGAGGTTGTCTGATATGGATTTGTGTGGGTGTATGTTTGTTTGGACGTGTGTGCAGATGTGCACTTCTCTGCAGATATATATATATATATATATATATATATATATATATATATATATATATATATATATATACAAATTGAGAGGCGGACCATATACGGTGTCGATGATTTGATTTGACAATTCTGGGGACTGGCTTTGGCATTGGTCAATCCTGGCATGTTCCACCCCCAAATCCAGTGGGATTCAGCGTGTCGTAGTGTTACGCGAGTGGGATCCGCCGAGTACCAGGCAGCCAGCTACTTCTGTGCGGAACGAGTAGACAACCGATGCATGGGTGCTGCCCGCCCGCCTGGAATCTCCGAGAGGCGACCCCTGACAACCAGGCTCTCAAGCGCGCGCCATTATCGCTATTGCGGTAAATACAATATTCCTGGAATGCGAGTTTTAACGAGCCAGTTACATTTCTTTGCATTCTTAGACATTTTGTTTTTTGTTCATGTTTCATACAATTGGCCAAGTTAGTAGTTAGTTTATGGGATAGGAATTCTGCCAGATGACAGGCACTAGGCGCCATTTTCTACTTCATTTGGAAGAGAAAATTATCCTGAAATGAAGATTTGATTGACAGCTGCCATGTCGTGATATGATTGGTTGAAATGGGGTAGACATTTGATAGTACTAGGTGACGTCAGCAAACTGTAGATTACTGTTATGAATGACAGTTTTTTTTTGCATACATTATTAAATAGGTGCAATGCATACCCAGGTATTTGAACTAAAAGAAAAGAAAAGTAATTTTTGGGTTCAGCTCGACTTTAATGCACACACTAACCCTGACTTCATTAGTGAGTATGAGATTGTCGGTGCCATCCGTGGCTGCTGCGTTAGATCGCTGGCTTGCTGGAGAAGCGGGTCTGACTGTGGTTAGTCCTTTGATGGGAGACCATGGTGCTGGAAGTGGTGTTAGGTCCAGGTCTTCCGTCCTCTTGTGGTCTGGAAGTGGCTCGAGCTGGTCCATGTTGTTGTTGCACGTTCAGGCTTGATTGGCTGGGCTCTGAGCAAGAGTTGTCCAATTTATAACCTTAGCAGGGAAGAATTTATGACATCACTGATGATATCACAATTCAGTCTATGACATCAAGTTCAAGTTCAAGTTCAAGTAGTTTATTAATGTCCCAAAGGGCAAATTGGATTACAGCAAGGCGTAGAGGCTTGAAACATAAAAACATAAAGTGCAGACCATACATACAATGTCATAAATAATCAGAATGTAACAACATTTAGACATACGATGGGCCAATATAAAAGAGCATACGTCTGGTGCGGCTGATAAATAAATAAATCAACACTAATAACTTAAGAACGAGATGAGCCAGCGGCTGGTACGGCCGATAAGACAGTATAAAACAAATTAAAAAAACTAATTAAAAACAAATTAAAAGACATAAGAAGAACTAAGAACATAAAAGAGCCGACTGCTGGTATAGCAGATTGATGAAACGTTAATTCCTCAGTAATCTTTTCCTTCCTCCAGCAGCATTCACAGCACGGATGGAGGAGGGGACAAAGGAATACTTATACCTGTTTTTGGTGGTCCGTGGGACACACAAGCGAAGGCCGGATGGCAGTAGCATATAGTCTGAACTGAGTGGGTGGGCACTGTCTGAGCGGATGGACAGAGCTTTTTTGAGCATCTGTCTGTTATAGCTAAGGTCAAGGCTCTCCAGTTGGATGCCGGCTACTTTAGAAGCTGTTTTCACAATTCTCCAGAGGGAATTTTTATCCTTGATACAGAGGTTACCGTACCAACAGATAAAGGAAAAGCAGATCACAGATTCAATATAAGCACTGTAAAACAGTTTCATCAGGCTCTTGTCTACTTGGAACTTGGCTAGTTTCCTCAAGCAGTAAAGGCGTTGCTGGCCCTTCTTGCATAGCATGTCGGTGTTTAAGTCAAATTTCAGTTTGTCATCAATAATCGTGCCCAGGTATTTGTAGTTGGTTACAATGTCCACTGACTGACCATGGACGACACTATCACTGATGATGATGATGTCACAATGTCTCTGCCTATAACATTACTGATGATGTCACCCTATGACATCACTGGTAATGTCACAATGTCTATGACATCATCATCACAGATGACATAGTCTATGACATCACTGATAATGTCACATCAGTGGGTATGAGATCATCAGTCACCACTGGCCCCCAATGATTATGGAGCATGACATCATCAGTGGGTATACTGTACAGTCAATGTCTCAACATCGACGCTGGGGTAGCTGGCTGGGGACCTGGTCAGGGTGGGGTAAATCCTCCCGTTCTCCCCATTCAGCATAGTTAGCATTTAGCTGCTAGCCCAGCCCAGGCAGACAGGATTGGTGATTCAACCCCCGCAGTAAACGCACATCTGAACAGATGTCTACCGGCTCTAGAATCCCCAATCCTGTAGTGTAAGTCAGCCCATTGAGATATATGGGGGGTTTTACCCCAGCCGTAGTAACATTTTGTGGGCGTTCCCACACAGACCGACTGTGGCATCATCAGTCACCATTGGCCACCACTCGTGATGGTGACGATGACATCATCGCTCTTGCCACCACTTGATGATTGTGGGACATGACATCATCATCAGTGGTTGTGGGCATGACATCATCAGTCACCCCTGGCCACCACTCGATGATTATGTGACATGATATCATCAGTGGGTATCACTCGACCATTGCGGGCGAGAGGAAGAGCTGAAGAGGGACAGTATGTAGGGAAACAGTGAATGGATAAATCCAGAAGGAGGCGGTAATGCAACATAAAGGATGCCAACTGCTATATGACATCATCAGTCGGTGGCGTTTGCTTGATGGATTGTGTTTGTTTGCTACTATAATAGGGTTGATTGTGGTTGTGCGGGTCGCCATTTGTAGCTCTGCCTCGGCTTCAATTTATTTTTTGTGTTTATTGCTTGCTATCTATCTATCTATCTATCTATAGATATCTATCTATCTATCTATAGATATCTATCTATCTATCTATCTATCTATCTATAGATATCTATCTATAGATATCTATCTATCTATATCTATCTATCTATCTATCTATCTATCTATCTATCTATAGATATCTATCTATCTATCTATATCTATCTATATCTATCTATCTATCTATAGATATCTATCTATATATCTATAGATATCTATCTATCTATAGATATCTATCTATCTATAGATATCTACTGTATCTATCTATCTATCTATCTATCTATAGATATCTATCTATCTATCTATCTACAAAGACAAGGAACCACTTATGAGCGCAGCACTCTGGCGACCTCTCTCTCTCTTACTTGACTTACCATGGGGCACTGTGACCAGCTGGTGGATCGCACAGCCAAAGAGATGAAAAGTAACTCTCCGCAGCTCGCCGGAGTGGTACTGATGGAGCCTTTTAAAAGCAGAATTGCTCCAGTGAGTGAAAACACGGCCAACACTCGGGTTGATGTCATATCCCAGCTGTTAGCTCAATCAGAAGAGGTCCCACCACGACTAAGTGAGTCTCAGTGCGGCTCATTCCACATAACGCCGCAGTTGCTCCGTCAGGCAGGGGGGTGCTCGGCGCTCATGTGACCCCCGCTGCCAACTAGCAGCCCACCAAAGGCCCGCTGGTTAAAAAGGGCTTGGCTCAATCAGCACATGGCGAGGCTGGTGATGACTTGTTGCTGTTAGTCTATCAGTGTTCCCTTGTATTGCCCTCCAGTCCCCTCCTCCGTAACAGACAGCGCCCCCATGCAGCTGTTGAGAGGTTGTCCCTGATGTCATCTTAATAGAGCCCGCCCCCCCTCTGTTTAGCATCCGTCTTTCGCCACGTATACCTAAGCATTTTTGTTTGATGACATCTACTTTGTGGGTTTTCACAGTTCAGGCCACTGATTGACCCCCCCCCCCCCTACACACACACCCTCCTCCTCCTTTCTAACACCAGGATGTGGAATGTTGATTGTGCAGCATATTGTGTTATAAAGGCATGGGGGACTGAGAGAGGTAGAGTCAATGTCAGAGAGGCCAGTTTGCTGTCTTTGTGTCAACAGCCATTTTAGCTTGCCTCTCACTGAGAAGGGCACCACATGGCCAACGCGCATAGAGCAAGGACGCAGAGTTATTCACATTTGACAACAGGTGCCCATGGAGACCTCAAGTTGGCTGTCAGTGTGAGTGTGAGTGTGTGTGTGTGTGTGTGTGTGTGTGTGTGTGTGTGTGTGTGTGTGTGTTTGTGTGTGTGTGTGTGTGTGTGTGTGTGTGTGTGTGTGTGTGTGTGTGTGTCTGTGTCTGAGTCTATGCATGTTGTTGTCTGAGGTTTCCAGAGAGGTTACCAGCGCAGAATGGCCAAACAGCAGGTATGCTCTCTTTCCCTCTCTTGCCCAGGGCAAGGCGAGACAAGTTAGCATTCATAGACACAAAGCACTAGAGGCCAACTACTGGCCGAAAGACAGGAAGTGAAAGTGGACGAATGACAGGCACAGCACGCTAAGCCTCATTCAGGATCAGGGTCAGAGGGACATGGGGCTGAAGGGGTGGGGGCATATGGACGAGGAAAACAAAGTAACATAGTGTGCTTATGGATATAGCTCGCCGTGCGTGTTGTGGGCCCGTGTGGGCGTGTCCTTTCTGCTGTGAAATTGGTGCATTGTTTTTTCTGCGCCATCAAGTATTCAGCACTAACACTCAATGGAGCGTCACGTCAGAGATCAGAGGAAAGCGAGACAGAGAGAGAGACAGAGAGGGAGAGCTCCTGTCGCCGCTGACTTGATTATCACAGTCCAACAAACCATGGTTTACTTATTTACAGTACACTAACGCTCCTCGACAGCCTCTGAAAATACCTCCAATCAAGTGCAACTGTGAAGAAATATTCAACTGTGAAGAAATAGTCACGGCAACCGAACCCCCAAACAAGACAAGACATATTATTATTTTAATTATGCACTTTTTGTTTCATCCCCACACCCCCAGCTGAAAGTCAATATGGAGTGTGTGTGTGTGTGTGTGTGTGTGTGTGTGTGTGTGTGTGTGTGTGTGTGTGTGTGTGTGTGTGTGTGTGTGTGTGTGTGTGTGTGTGTGTGTGTGTGCGAGCGCGCGTGTGTGCATGTGTGAGAGTCAGAGAAGCAGCCAGCAGCACGTGTCTACTGTGGGGATGCACCCCAGTGATTCTTCACAGGTACAAAAGCTGGAATGTAGGAAATAGCTCTTATTAAAGTCAATACATCTTGATGCATAATTTATAGCTCTGTAGCATTAGAGACTGGAGAATCGCTTCACACGCTTCCACAGTTTGGGAAATTTCAAAGCATTAGGTGCACACAATGCCAAACTGCTGGTAAGGACGAAAAACTAGTTCCTGTTTGAGAAAACGATTCACATTCGCCTGCTCAGGTCACTAGAACACAATTTCAGTAATAAGATATTTACAACACATGAAGTATTTTATGCAGGGACTGAAAGTTTTTATTTTTTTTAATTGTAAGCCATATTATCCTACAGTTTCTACATTTTCAGGTTAAGCACCTTCCTGTCAGCATCCTGTCCCGACCAGAAGCACTCCACGTTTTTAATATAGTGTAACTAACTGGACTGTTAGCTGCATTACAGCTACAGTATAACTTTCAAATAAGCGCAAAGAGGAGAATAAATCGATGGACTGTTTCCATTTTAGTAAAGCAAAAACATTCCTGTTCCCATCTCACGTGTTTGCTGCGTCAGACAACGGGTTAATGGGGCAAAACAACTCAATTAAAAAAGTCAACAGTTTGTGGTTCCCATCATTAGTGGTGTGGCCAAGCAGGCCACAATATTACACATTCCTCGCTAAAGCAGGCCATCTGGTCCCTCAGTGCACAAAACATCTCTTTCATATTAAGTGTTTATTGTTTTGTTAGATTGATGCTGTTAATATCAGCCTTTCACAATGACAGATTAGCATCACCTCCTAATCAGCGCCATTAGGAGATAAATATCAGTAATTTAATCACTACAGCAATTTCTTTTACAATAATAAGATTTACAAATGTAAGTGATTAAGTAATTAGCTTACATCTCTGCAGATTACAATCCCTTAGACTTTGGTGCATCTGGTTTTCTGAAGATTAGAGACCCTCATTTAAGTTGCCCCCCTTCAATTTTGTGAATGAGATTCGCCTGATGTGCTTGACCAAAACTTAAAGTCATTTACAAATGACCCCCATATCCCTTCAAGGGCTTTTCCTTTTTTTCTCTCTCTCTCTCTCAAGTGCACCATTTTCTGAGTGGACATGCAGCACAAGTGCTGTGCACAAGTGCTGCGCACAAGGGAAATGAATGCCTTACATTTAATTCAATTGAAAAATTATGTGCACTTGATAAAATAAAGCCAGGCTGTGTGCTGGCATATCTAAATAGTTATCAAGGATTTCTTTGTTGCTGGGAGAACACTGGCCCTTGGGCTACTCCTGGTTTCAACATTCTAAAGCTATAGCCCTGTTATTTACAAAGTAATTTGTCGGTTAGTGTTAATTTCCTAAATGCAACATAAAAGGAGCAGCGCAGCGAGAAAAAAATGAAAGGGGAAAATGATAAAAACAGCAGAGAATCAGGCAAATTGCTTCCATGTGTGTGTGGCTGCCAGAGCCAAAGGAAGCCGAGCGCTGCCTGAATGCCCCTGACCCGCCGAGACGAGGCCAATTCAGTTTGAAAGGCCCGGTTCTCTAATGAAGGCCTAATTTTTATTGCCACTCCATTGACTTCAAAGCAGTTCAGGTTGCCAAACATAATTTCACTGGAGGTATTTTCAGGTGCACTGCAAATAGTTCATAAATAATTTCCCCATTAGGCCGAGCGATGCACTTTTTAGGTGAATGTTTCGTCTGTTGAGCCCCCCGCCACAACGCTCCCCCCCCCCTCCCAAATTCAACACCACCACCGCTGCACCAACCGACGTCCCTCCATCCTTCCCCTGTCCCCTCCACCCCCTCCAGCCCCTAACCTTAGTCCCTCTAGGAGCTTATGGAGTCAAATGCCGCTTAGTGGCTCTGTGAGGTCTCTGGTGCCTCGGCTGGGTGCTGTCACTCCCTGGGTAAGGAGCCCTACAGCCAGGGAGACACGGCTCCACCATTACAGGATTAGTGAATTCAAATCAATCCAACCCGAGGAGGCCCAATCAACCCGCCGAGGCCCAATCAACCCGAGGAGGCAATCAACCAATCAACAGTGGCTTATTGCTTGTGACCATGCTGCCACTTTGAATGGCTACCTGCTATTGTGCAAGGAGCAGCAAATGGGCTGCAACATTGACACAATTTGCCAGGCTGACCAGAGAGCGTTCAACACTGGAGGCTCCTGAATAACTTAAAAACCTTCTTAACAAGCTTTAATCATCTGAGTCACATGGTGCAATGTTTGGTGTCCTACTTATTTAATTGGAGAACTTAACTCCTCTGTTCGCGCGGGGCCAATGGGGCAATTTGGACAGCAGGTGGCCTCATGGTTAGAGAGACCATCCACCAACCAGACAACCCGCGGGTTCAAATCCCGCGTTGGCACATATCCATTCTGCTGAAGTGTCCCTGAGCAAGACACTGAGTCCCTACATCCATGATGTACTTTAGCTGACCTCTGACCTCTCTGGGGGGAGAGAGAATTTCCCTATGGGGATCAATAAAGCATCCCATTAATTCACTGTGAAATCAAACAAGCGATAGCATGTTCTCATGTTTATTAATAACTCCTAGAGTTTCACCCTGTGAAAGGTGTGCAAGAGCAGCTATCCATAAGGCACTGTGCATTATGTCAAATCCACATTATAATGGAGAGTGAAAGCCTCCCAGAATCCAGCAATCAAAAGCCTAATTCAAAACAAACTAATAATAAAAGGATGGATGCCATCAAAGCACATGTGTTTCACATTTGCAGACATTCTCATAGTGGAATCATGTGGGGCCGTGCCTTGACTTAGCAAGCCGTTAAACGAGTTTTTCTCTTTGTCCAACGCTCTGTAAAGAACTTCATAAAAACTATGACCCTTTTGATAGGTAATAACACACAGGAAGCTGAGCCCAGATGAGTTGGAGCGCTCTGCAATCGTCTGGGCGCCAAACGTAAATCTCACAGACAGGAATACCAGGCTGAGTGCCCATTAGCCATTTCCCCCCCATTTCTCCTCCTTTTTACATTTTGAATATTATTATTGTTCTATAATTGCATTTCCTTCCCTGCAGCAGACCACATTCTTTGAAGAGGGACAAATGGAACACTTGTTTTATTGTAAGCAGGCAGGTATTTCGCAATAAACCGTGGTGGTGTCACTGTACACATAACATGCTTAACGTGAAAACAGACCATAAATCACCACTAGCAGCAGTGATAACTGATTAAACTCTCTCTATCTCTCTCTCTCTATCTCTCTCTCTCTCTCTCTCGCTCAATTTATCTATCTCATCCCACTGACTTGACTCCCGCCCACCAGTAGTGAACCAGTATACAAGTATTTACTCTGAAGCGTGAGAATACAAGCATACTTGTGCCTATAGCTACGATGTGGGATGGGACAGTTAGATGTGTACAGTGGTATCTTATCAAAGGGCATAGGTTCCTAGTTAACCTTATCAGTGAATAGCTCAGTGGCTTTAACAATCTGTTTCCTTCTGGTCTTGCTCTGGGTCACCACTCCCTTCACTTTCTATAGAGTGCCTAAGTCACGCCCTCTTCCGGGTTCCCCCATGGGGCTTAGGGAGTGAAATTTCCAATTCATTTTTCCATTCCGTATCGTAAAACTCTTATAAAAAGAGTTTTACTTGGACAATTAGCGATTCAGCTATATTCAGAATCGAGAGACTATAGATTTAGAACATTTCTATCGGATCAAAAAAAGAAGAAGAATGGTAAAAACGTGTTTTCTTTTTTGTTTTGGTCCGAGTGAAATGTTGTATGGTCTCTGAATATAGCTCACTTGGTTTGTCCAAGTAAAACTCTTTTTATAAGGATTTTACAAAACGCCTAATGAGAAATGAATTGAGAATTCACTTCCTCAGGCCCCATGGGCATGGTTGGACTTGGGCACTATGAGCTGTGGGCATGGTAGTAATAATAATAATAATAATAATAATAATAATAATAATAATAATTATTATTATTATTATAATAATCATAATAATAATTTATTAGATTTATATAGTGCCTTTCTAGATACTTCTAGATAAGATAAAGCACTTCACATATCAGGGGAGGGAGGGGGAGGGAAATCAACTCATCCACGTCTCATAGTGCCAGAAATCTTGACCCCTTTCACACACCCCCCTCCCCCCGAAACAGTAGGCATATCAACTGATTGAAAAGGTATTAAAAGGTATGACTAAATGGATTATGTTGGTCAGAAAGTCAAGCATAATAGCCATTCAATAGCCATGCCTGAAAGCACAGAGCATCTGGACAAATGAAAGTATATAAGAGCCCATTGTTCCTGCTGCCTCTCCGATGGCTGCTGTGTTGATCTCTGTCACTCTGGTGTTTGGGATCAAATCAATAACACAAGACTGATGCGTCTCATGATTCATGACTGCAGCCACTCTAATTCCCCTACACACACAAACCTTCATTAATGAGTTGTTATTGGAAGAACGAGAGCCCTTGGTATCTGTTAAACACACACAGGTCCTCTTAATGAGCTCTCTCTCAACACACACAGTCCTCTCTCTGTCAGCTCTTGGGCACAGTCCCGGCCCGGGTGCTCAATCCAAAGCGCACCGCAGAAACAAGAAACCAGGTGGACCAGTGCCATTGTTCCGCCGTTTGTCGTGAAAATGTGCTTACAACCGAAGCCGTTACCTTAGCCCCGCCCCCTGCTGGAGCGCACGTGTCCCGCCAAATAAAAAGCACCTGCCTTGGCAGCGCACGGGCATTATCCCTCCCTGGATAGAGTTTTGCTTTGTGAGTCATTTGGACTTGTGATGGATGGAGATGTGTTGGTGTCCAGGTTGGCTGTCTGCACTCTAGCAGGCCCTAATCCAGGCCCCAGGAGGCCCCCAGAGGCCCCCCAGCCTAGTCCCTCAACCCATTCCATCCCACTCCCCACAGGAAATGAGGGCTTCGGGGTGCACTGCAGAGGAGAGGGGAGGCTCCGTCACATGGAGGGGTACAGACACAGTGCACGCCCCGAGCAGATGTGCCCAGAAAGAATCTGACTGTAATTCAACGGATCACTTAGATAGCAAGAGGAGCTTTTCCTTTTCCTTTGCTAAATGCTCTCATTCTTTGACACACATCAGTTCATCTGAGCCCCACACAGCTCCCACTTTACACACAGCTCCCACTTTACACCCAGCTCCCACTTTACACACAGCTCCCACTTTACACCCAGCTCCCACTTTACACACAGCTCCCACTTTACACACAGCTCCCACTTTACACCCAGCTCCCACTTTACACCCAGGACATTTAGCCCAACACACAGCTCCCACTTTACACACAGCACATTTAGCCCAACACACAGCTCCAACTTTACACACAGCTCCCACTTTACACCCAGGACATTTAGTCCAACACGCAGCTCCCACTTTACACCCAGCTCTCACTTTACACCCAGGAAATGTAGTCCAACACGCAGCTCCCACTTTACACCCAGCTCTCACTTTACACCCAGGAAATGTAGTCCAACATGCAGCTCCCACTTTACACCCAGGAAATTTAGTCCAACACGCAGCTCCCACTTTACACCCAGGAAATTTAGTCCAACACGCAGCTCCCACTTTACACCCAGCTCTCACTTTACACCCAGGAAATGTAGTCCAACACACAGCTCCCACTTTACACCCAGGACATTTAGTCCAACACACAGCTCCCACTTTACACCCAGGAAATTTAGTCCAACACGCAGCTCCCACTTTACACCCAGGAAATGTAGTCCAACACACAGCTCCCACTTTACACCCAGGAAATTTAGTCCAGCACACAGCTCTCACTTTACACCCAGGACATTTAGTCCAACACACAGCTCCCACTTTACACCCAGGAAATTTAGTCCAACACGCAGCTCCCACTTTACACCCAGGAAATGTAGTCCAACACACAGCTCTCACTTTACACCCAGGACATTTAGTCCAACACACAGCTCCCACTTTACACCCAGGAAATGTAGTCCAACAAGCAGCTCCCACTTTACACCCAGGAAATTTAGTCCAACACACAGCTCCCACTTTACACCCAGGAAATGTAGTCCAACACACAGCTCCCACTTTACACCCAGGAAACTGTTCAGTCCTCTAACACTGTTTCATTTTCAAAGGACGCTTAAAAAGTTTTGGGGCTTTTGTCTTGGTGAGAGGCGTCCCCTCCCAAGCAGAGGCAGCCATTAGACGTTCCGGACATAATTAATCAGGGAGAGCAGTGCGACACTGATCCGCATCAAACATTCCCCATTCTTAGATATCTCCTCCCGATTTTCCACTAACGCTTTCTAATCATAAATAATCACACACACAAAAAGACACTCAATTAGATTAGTCTCCAAAGTCAAAAGGGGGTGCAGACAACATTCCTCTGGTCTTTGCTAACTATTCAAGCTAAAGCATAATTGCTCTCTGGTGAGCTTTGATACCAGTTGTAAGCTTGGGGTTTAACTTGCCTTATTAGGGGATTCTCGGAGCAGCATCGATGGAGTGGATTGTGTTTAGACTGACTCGTATGAAACAAAAGATTGGAATCTTCTATAGACAGTATGGAGATTAGATTGGCCCTTGTTTTGATTATTGCGCTACATGTTTTGAAGTTATTCTTTCGTCTGTAACATAATGATGTCTGGAGAATGCGCCTGGAGTTTTGCCATTTATTTGTCAGGTTATCAGAGGGACATGGCACCAGTGAATTAGAACAAGTCTTTAGATGCCTATTGAGAGATTAAACGATGTTGTAGCTGCATTTGACAAGTTGTTTCACTTGTGTGTTTGATATTTATGGCTGACCAGTACAGTGGTTGCCTTTTGCTGCTCCTCAACATGCCGCCACACACACACACACACACACACACACACACACACACACACACACACACACACACACACACACACACACACACACACACACACACACCACCGCCCGCACCCCATACCTCCCACCCCTAACCATCATCCCCATGCCTCGACACACCACTTCAAAAAACAGTGAAACCATCTATCACAAATGACAGTGTTGCTGCTTGAAATTAGACTTAAGTTTTACCACATTTCAGTCATTAGCGATGGCATATGCAGTGAATAACTATAAAGGGAAAGGAAAAGAAACATAGTTTTATCGTTTTATAATTTTTTTAATTTAATTATTCTGCATATATATATATAAATAAATAAATAAATAAATATATATATATATATACGGTATATATATATATATATATATAAACATGTTTTCTCACAAAATAAATTAATAAAACCACCTCTAACCTCTATTTTTAAATGACAGAATGACAGCAGGTCGCTTGTTAATTATACAGTAGTTGTACAGCACTTCCATCGCCTCACTGTCAGCTTGGTTTTTGCCCATAATTAGCCATGAAAATATGGCCCCTCCTAAAATGTGTCTTGGGGTTAGCTACAGTCCTCTCAGTCATACCACTAAGTTATACTTTCACTCCAGCTTCCCCAATAATAGTATGTACAAACACTGGACCACAGGGTAATTTTATACTTTCTATGTGGAATCTTGCTATATAGAAGTCCGATTTTCCACTGTGTGCCTGTATTGCATGATGAGTAGTATGCCATTTGAGACACTATACCCCCAGGGAGAGCAGGAACAAGGATGGGCTCTACAGCATCATGTCACCAGATCCAATCAGTGATAATAGGAGTGATTGGAGTGGGTTTGGAAGGCGTGTGGGATTCTTATGGCTGGTAAAGGAATCAAGGAATCACTGGACTAAAAAGAATTCCTTTTCCCCAAACCCCACATCTTTGTTTCTTCCTATGCCAACTGAGATGACTGCATGAGGGTTTTTCCTCCCTGCCTCGTCCCCCCACTGAAAGAAATTGCATTGACCTCTTCTATCTATTGCTTCCATATGCAAGCAGTTATCTCTCTTGCAAATGGAAATGAGACCCAAAATTGCAACAAATGGGGCCATGCCACTGAATGCAGATGTTCTCTGCTCCTCGCCCAGAGTACACATGCCCGATCGAATTAACTTTAACCCCTCCGCCGACAGAACAGACATCTCTTTTACAAACCCTCCACTCCGCCAATTTGTTTTGAGTCCAGGCCCCAGGAACAACTGTATGTCCACACGTGGTAAATAAGTAGTGATGGTATCAAACACCTGGGCCAGGCAGGGCTCAGCGTTACCCTGCTGCAGGGGCCCCAGCACCTAACAACACTCCCATCCCTGGGCCCGGTTTGGCCCCCTGGTCAGCTCCCTCTCTTTTGGGCTTCTTCTCCCTCTCTGCCGGCTGTGTGGAGAGCCGGCTGTTTGACGGAGAACACCTGCTTGCAGAGCGATTTTAGAGGTCGAGGCTGAGAGGCTACAACGACGGAGGGAAGAGATGAAAGAACGGAGAGAGAGAGAGGGGAGAGGGGGGGGAGAAGATTGGGAGAGGCTAACAGGTGCTTCCTCTACGGAACGCTGGGAAAGGCAACGGACTGGTAATGTATGTAAATGGGAGTGGGCTCTCTATACCCCTATCCCTCCATCAACTCTCTTTCTCTCTCTCTCTCTCTCTCTCTCTCAGGGTGAATAATAAGGGAGCCCTATAAAAGTGGCCCCCACAGATAATTTACCAAATTGGTTAAATGTTGCTCAGAGCCTGGAGTGTTAATATGCTTCCATTCAGAGCAGGCAGAGGTCAGAGGAGTCACTGGTTAGCAGGAACCAGACAGAAACAACACAACTCTGATCAACCCATCCCACACCATGCCCTTTAGGGTTGTTCTGTAATGACCAGCGTGTCTGAGCACATTTACAATCACATATATCCACATTAGATACATGTAGCGTATGCACTGTGTTTTCGCTTATACCCACGCGCATTTCCATGGCACGGTCAATGGATGTATATCCTTTATCTTTGGGTCATTTCTTGCATGTTTCCCGTCATTGCACGTACAGTGTATAGAGTGAAACAAGTCCTTATTTGTTTTGCTGGCTGGCCACCATCTGCTCTCCTTTAGGGAGGCTGATTATTGCTAACGAGTGTTTCCAAGCCCAGTGCCTCATCTATCTCCACCGACCCCCAAAAACACAGAGAACGTCTCTGCTATTTCTCCTTTTTCCTCTGCGCGCCTCCATCGCTCTTCCACTCTCTCTCACAGCACACGGCAGCATCCGCGAGGCCTCTAAATCCATCCCGTCATTTATAAAGCTGTCAGCTTAATACACACAAATATTACATACGTGTAGAAGGCATGTGGAATTGGAACATACAGGTGCTAACTTATTTGGCCGGGGTCTGTTCCTGGTGCGGCCTAATGAGCAGCAGGTGAGTGGCTGTTGCTTTAATCAAGTGGAGAGTGGGCCGCGCTCAGGATTTGCAGCTTGTTGAAAGGCCGGGCGTCCACATGGGCTTCATTACGGGGTTAGGGGAAAATCAGTCAGGAACAATTGTTTTCCCACTCCTGTTGCTAAAGTGGAATAGCTCGCTCTCTCTCTCTCTCTCTCTCTCTCTCTCTCTCTCCCCCTCTCTCTCTCCCTCTCTCTCGTGCACACACACATACACACAAGTTGCACGTGTACACACACTCAGGAAGATGATAGATTCCAAATTGTCAGTTTTGGGGGGGAAACTAAACTCTAACCCTGCTGCAAATACCAGGCACACAGGCTGGAGTCACTCTGACATTACGCCGAGAGTAGAATATTAATAATAAGGCCTGACACAAAGTGAGTAAAAGGGAGGTTCAGTAGGACATGTCAAATAATCATTCTTTATTTTTACATTAGTTAATATATTAGTTCATATTCTTTACATTTAAGCAATTTTGGTATTTAAAAGAGGTCCTTTGTAGCCCAATTACTTGATACTGTATGATTATACAATAAGTGACAATTTTAATGTATTGCAAGCAAACCGCTTTGACAATGTTGTTAATTTTTGACAGTAATGCCAATAAAGTATATTTGAATGGAAATGAGATGTTTTAATAGATCTTATTCCTAAAGAATAATGAAGTAATTGGTTTGAAAGGGATCGTCCTGCAAAATATATTCAAATTGACTACAACATGACAAATTCTGCATGTGAGATTTGTCTCAGCATGAATCAAGCTTTGAGTGACTAAAGAGGGATAAACAAAGGGAAACAAATGATGTTGGAGGGGCCATGAAAATCCACGTTTGATTTATGGATCACTAGGGAGGTATAAAAGCACATTCACACAAATTATTCCAACCATTCAGACAAATGAGCAAATAACTTCATGTTACTCTTGACGGGAATATATGGCTGTTTTGGAGAGTTACAGCATGGACCCCCTCATTTCCACTTTAAATGGAGTGATTCTTAAGAATTACGACGTTAAGGGACTACCATGAAACTGAGGAGGGGTGTGCTTAAAAAAGTTAACATCTGAATTTGATGAATAGCTGTGCCATAGTTAGAAATAAATAGTTACTTTAGTATTTGACAAATCAACATTTGATCCACAAATTAGTTTTTAGATTTATTAGCTGTTCCTACTTATATTGCTCCCAGCGATATACACATACAGTAATTTGACATAATTTGAGATTAAAAGATTACAATTATGTCAAATCATTATACTTCTTAAACAAAGCTTATTTTGTATGTTTCTGTAACAGTGACAGTAGCTGAATATGTAATATTTTAGTATTGTTTGTTTTGTGAATAAATAACAATTAAATCCACAGAGGCAAGAATACCTCCATCCACTCTTTTTATACATTTGTATAATTTCAACTCCCACAGCCTCAGCAAGGCCACAGAGCTTTTACCCAAACGCTTTACTCATGCAAACCAAATCGCTTCACAAACACAACACACTCCGCTTCACTGTGCTGATGTATTTGTATTCACCAGAGGGATCATGTGTAAAGTAGTGCTCGCTTTCCAACTCCAAACTTTAATGAACACTCAGAACTTAGAAATCATATGCCTCATCCTGCAGTTGAACTTTCTGAGGTGAAATTTAGAGGAAGTGTGTGTGTGTGTGTGTGTGTGTGTGTGTGTGTGTGTGTGTGTGTGTGTGTGTGTGTGTGTGTGTGTGTGTGTGTGTGCGCACGCGCACGTACATGCGTGTGAGTGTGTTCAACTCAGCAATCCCTGCATCCAGAGCTGAAATATTAAACTCGACCATAGCCCCCCATCTGCAAGACTTCCAGTGAACTTTGGAAGGTCATCTCCAAGTAAACGGAAGGGTCTGGTTTTGCATAAAATTCGAAGGCTGATCCACGACAAGGCTGCTTAACGTGTCCCTCCACTGACAGGCTCCCATCAGTCCTCATTAAGTCCAGCTATGTCAGAGGTGTCAGCCGGCATCTCTTACCATACAGCAACTCTCCTGCCATATGAAAGCAGGTGACAGGAGGAGTTACTGTCATAGCCCAGGGACTGTGAACTCACACCAACCCCTCTGTCTGCCGCTGCGACTGGAAAAATACTGTGCAAAGATGCAATCACAAAGAGTGTTTGGGCCGGTCATCGGCACAGAGCAGGGAACAATTAGGAGCTTTTCTCTCTCTCTCTCTCTCTCTCTCTCTCTCTCTCTCTCTCTCTCTCTCTCTCTCTCTCTCTCTCTCTCTCAGAGGCCTGTTAAGTTGTTTCAGAGACACTCTGCACCTGTAGCGCTGCTCTGAGCAGCGAGGGCAGGCGTGGGAGTGCGAAAAGAACTTCTCTTTAACCTCTGAACCCTGACCTTGGCGCCGTTTCAAAGTGTAAAATGGGGGAAGGGAGGGGGGGGGGGGGCAGAGGAAGACACGGCTTTGCCGCCGACAAAGAAAGAAGGGGAAAGTGGGAAAATGAAGGAAAAACAGCAGTTAAGTTGATGGCTGCTACCCCTGCTGCCGGGAGAAACCTGATCCCTGTGTGACACTCTTAGCATCACAGGTCAAAAAAGGTGCTATATTATTATTATTGGGATTTTTATAGGAACTTTATCGGATTCGTGCAAAGGGAGAATTATCTTCAAACTGAAATATTAGACATTTATGCTCTCATCAGCGTCCGATTACTGTAGACTTAAAGCTTTGTTCCATAGTCCTCTTGGGTCTGATATCATTCAATAGGCGTCTAAGGGGGATGGTGTTGAGGTCCTGCACTCAGAATGTGCCTCTCTGTTGCCAGTAGGTGCAGCTGTAGTTCCAGCCAGCAACAGAATGAGAGAGAGAGAGAGAGAGAGATTGAGAGAGAGAGAAATCAGTGAGCAGTGCGTGGTCTGAGTTAAGTTGGTGTTAATTGAGAGATGGTATTAACAGAGCATGAACATTTCTGGAAAGCTGTCTGGGAGCTGAGGCCTTTGTAGCACAAAGAGCCAGAGCACTTGGCTAAAACACATGTTGGAGGCACTGTGAAATCATTTGCCTGCTCTCCCATGGAGCCTGGCTCAGCTTCCACACAGCACTGAGAGAGAACACAGGCTCTGTTTGATTAGGCAGTGCGAGCATCAGTCAAGGCACCTCAATTAGCATCGCCTTCAGCTGCAGCGGAGGAATCCTGCTTCCAGGACACTGACACAGCTGCTTCCCACCACCACCACTGTGTTGTTTGTCATCGCCACTGGATCTAACAGGAAGACAGGGCATGCTTTCAATTCGTACAGGCTTTATGTACAGCAAAATCACTATAACTACACTACACTATGTGTTGTGTGTGCATGTCTGTCATTCTCATGTGTCAGGTGGATTTCTTTAAGACCTTTGACCCCCCCAGAGTAGGAAGTCTCCCCAGCAGGGTCTGCTAGTCGTCTGAGCAGGTCCCCTTCCTGTGTGGGTACAACCACGTTTCCTGTTTGGCTGGTGGCCCATTGGTCTAGTCCTGTATGCTGTGTAGCGGACTGAGCAGTAGTGTGTGTGTGTGTGTGTGTGTGTGTGTGTGTGTTTGTGCATGCGTGCGTGCATTTCCAGGCATGTTTGTGTATGTGTGTGCATGTGTGTGTGTGTGCATGCGTGCGTGCATTTCCAGGCATGTTTGTGTATGTGTGTGCATGTGTCTATGTGTGTGCGGGCGCGTTTGTGTGTGTGTGTCTGTGTGTGTGTGTGTGTGCGTGCGCCTGCAGACCATAAAGCTGTCTTAACTTCAGCTGTGATTAATACAGCCATCACTTTGTAAATGCTGCCTGCCTGTTGGCCTCAGCCTCCACAGACTACACCAATGTTTGGCTTTCCCAAAGCGCCCTCCCTCCCTTTACGACAGCCAGGGGGTCAGCGGGGGGAAAAGCAGCATTCTTTAATTTGATAATTAGTCTGTGGACTTTTTGGGGTGAAAGAAAAGGATTGGCCTCATTAGCTGTAATTGTCTAATTGCCTTTCATCTAAATAGCGTGTAATTTTCGCTTCACGGATTATACAAATACCATAAATGCACCTCTGTGTTATTTGTGTATTTTGCAACTCGCCTCTGAGTTAAAAGCAAATGCTGCAGTCGTTGCTGGGATGGAGAGAGAAATAGACAGAGAGAGAGAGAGAGAGAGAGAGAGAGAGGAGAAGAGGAAGAGAGGAGGATGGAGGTAGAGTGACATGTAAGACTGAACAGAGGAGTTGACATCTGCCGATTAATGATGCCATTTTTGTGATGGGTGTTTTCTTTAGCTGAGAATGAGGCATTTTTAACTTGTAATGTAACTTGTACCCACTCTGAGTGAGAGAGGGGGGACTAGTTAGTGGCCCCCTGCTCTGTGTGTGTGTGTGTGTGTGTGTGTGTGTGTGTGTGTGTGTGTGTGTGTGTGTGTGTGTGTGTGTGTGTGTGTGTGTGTGTGTGTGTGTGTGTGTGTGTGTGTGTGTGTGTGTGTGTGTGTGTGTGTGTGTGTGTGTGTGTGTGTGTGTGTGTGTGTGTGTGTGGGCGGGGGGGGCAACACAGACATACACAGATCGCCATGTCTATTGCCTCACTCTATTTAAGACCCGCCTCCTTGTGTGTCGGGCCCAATGCGAGGCATCATCTCTGAGAACAGGAACAGGCCCTGTAAGTGAGCAGTCTCCCCCCCCACCCCACCCCCCAAACAGAAAAGACACTTATCTTACACTGGGGCCACCTGCCAGCGCAGGCCTCTCCTTTGTGTGGATGTCTGTATAAGCCTGGGATTCTGTTACCCCTGCTCCCCAGGGAGAGAAGACGCTGCTGCAGCCCAGCTACCAGTGGCCCTGGGAGGTTTGGACAGGGAGAGACACACAGGCCCACTCTGCCACACTGACGACGGGAGAAAATACCTCAGTTATTGCTGCAGCAATTATCTGTACAGCTACAGAGTTGAACATCTTTTTGAATGACAGTGTTTAGTTATGGAAGAGCACTGCTTTGCTCTGACGCATACGGAGGCATCTCAGGATGACAGGCCTGCAAATACAGCCAGCAAGTCCCACTTCTGAAATATCAAGCTTCACAGACAATCATAATAAACAATAATGAATTAGATTTCTAAAGCACATTTCAAGAGCCCATTAGCAGTGTGTGTATTATTGGGTCTCTCTATGTGTTGTCGTGGCTAATTCTGTTGACACAGTTGTTCGAGTGCGGACTGACACAGAACATCGCTGTAACCCAGTCCTCCTCCAATAAGCTGTAAGCGAATACACACACACACACACACACACACACACACACACACACACACATGGCTCCGATGATGGAGATATACATAATCTGAGACCTCACCTATACCAACTGTCAAGTCTGATTGTAGGAAAGTATTTGGGGGCTAATTTCGTCAAATCAAATGGAATTATTTTAAGCAGTATGGATCTCCAGCAGGCGTGTGTACATAAGAGGTGTAATGACTTTTGCATGTCTGTATTAAGGAGTGCTCATTCTCAGAGGTCTAAATGGGAAATGCATCTGCTGAACAAGGCAGCGGGGATGGAGATGATTGCATCACAGAATCATCTATTAGTGCTGTCATCTGGAATTCACCGTGGGACCACCACGCACAGTGCAGTGAGCAGCCCGGTCTTGAAGGACCACGCACAGTGCAGTGAGCAGCCCGGTCTTGAAGGACCACGCACAGTGCAGTGAGCAGCCCGGTCTGGAAGGACCACGCACAGTGCAGTGAGCAGCCCGTTCTTGAAGGACCACGCACAGTGCAGTGAGCAGCCCGTTCTTGAAGGACCACGCACAGTGCAGTGAGCAGCCCGGTCTGGAAGGACCACGCACAGTGCAGTGAGCAGCCCGTTCTTGAAGGACCACGCACAGTGCAGTGAGCAGCCCGGTCTGGAAGGACCACGCACAGTGCAGTGAGCAGCCCGGTCTTGAAGGACCACGCACAGTGCAGTGAGCAGCCCGGTCTTGAAGGACCACGCACAGTGCAGTGAGCAGCCCGGTCTGGAAGGACCACGCACATTGCAGTGAGCAGCCCGGTCTGGAAGGACCACGCACAGTGCAGTGAGCAGCCCGGTCTGGAAGGACCACGCACATTGCAGTGAGCAGCCCGGTCTGGAAGGACCACGCACAGTGCAGTGAGCAGCCCGGTCTGGAACAGTTCTTTTAGCGGCGAGCAGAGCAGCAGCAGTCCATCAACAGGTCAAATGTACAGGTTGGCGGCTCTCGCCCCCTCTCACTTTCTGATAGAAACAGTTGACACACTGTGAGAGGAACCACATGCCTCAATGCAGGGAAGAATATGAGTGTAACAGTCATTTCACATTGACTGTTTCCCAGCTCCCAGTAATAGTACAAATAACATGCTTTTCCACTATCAAATAACATCGAGTGAATACGCCAAATGTCCAAATTGCATGCAGTGTATACGCTGGCCGCAACCACAGTCTCATATTTAAATAGGCTACTGCCGCAGCCCAGCCTCCACAGTAAAATGTCCTTTTGGATGGTATTTGCATTGTTCATCATATAAACAATGAATTAATAGCCTAATCCTTTAATCAAGACACAGAGATACATTTCTTTCTTTACTCTATATATTAAGAGATATGATAACAAAGGATAGCAATATTAAAAGTTGTATCCTGATATGGTATGATATGATTATTATCATAAAATTGAGTAAGCGGGCTCTGTCTGTCTTTCTGTCTGTCTGCGATTTTGATCCCTGATGATGTCACTCGAACACTTGATGATGTCATCAGTGATGGTCACTCGAGCAATTGTGATGTCACTGATGATGTCACAATGTCTTTGTTTTTTCCCCCCCCGGAACACCTCAAGCCTAACATCTAACCACCCTCAAGTAGCCTCTTTCCGCAGAGGTCTCCTTTGCCAGGAACCAACCAGAGAGCCACGACTGTCAACATGTATCCGTACCGCTCCTGCTACAACACTCCTCACGTAGCCCGAACCTTGGAGGCCATGTTCATGCTGGCCTTCTTCGGCTTCCTTCGGTGCTCCGAGTTCACCGCCTCGACTCTTCTCTTCAACCCACGCCGCCATGCTTGCGTGTCCGACCTACTTCATCACTCAGAAGACACCTTGGTGTTCTACCCTCATCTTCTATTTCAAAGCCCCATCACCACCGAATCCTTTTGAGGTCCTCTCATCTTACCGAAATTACCTGAAATCATCTAGCTCTACACCCACGGATCCTCTCTTTGTCTCCAGTTCTGGCCAAGTGGCCACTGGATTCTGGCTCCACCATCACCTCCGCCACGTCCTCTCCTCATCCGGTATCTCCCCCATCCACTACTCCGGACACTCCTTCAGAATCGGTGCCGCCACTTCAGCCTCTCGCAGTGGCATCATCCAACTCATGGGCCGCTGGTCCTCCCAGACCTACCATTGATATATATGTTCAGATCTTCCCTTCACCTAACTGGAGGTTTTTGGGGGCCTGTCAAAGCCGGGTGTCTCAGCTGGACTCCTCGGAGACCGGGCGTCTCGACCGGACTTTGCAGAAACCTCCCCAAACCGCAGACGGATTCTCCGCCGACGGATCTCACGCACATTCGATCGTCGTCGATCAACTCAAATAAATTGTTAAACGTTCCTGGTTGTTTGTGTGGTCCTTGCTCGTGAAATGACATTAAATAAGTAATCTCAAAAACATGGCTGATGACTGTTACATACATATCACTTCATGCATAGCATTTCTGGATTTTTTTTTCTTGTACCCTACATATACTTAATGCCAAAGAGCTACATTTAGGTCAATAAAGTCCTTACATTTAATACACGATATTTCCAGTGAATTTCATCCTTTTGTCAGCTAATTACCAGTAAGCTGCTCGGCCTGCTAACGAGGCTCTAGTGGCTGTTGACTGGAATAACAACATGTTAGTTACTGTGTGGAGAAAAGAACAAAGACCTTCTCCTCGTTACTGGTGGTGCCTGATGGTGCTCAGCCTTTTTCTGAAGACAGCTCCTAATATCATCTCATAATCTGCCATCCTTTCCTGCGGATGCCCCGCCCCCCGCCGCCACCCGCTTTCATGTCTGACTGTCGTTCAAAGCCTAATCATTAATGTGATTTATTTCCCTCTGTGTATTATTTTGTTCCTCTAATTTGTTTGGGTTTTTCAGCAAGGGTGTAAATCAGAATCAAAGAGATTGCCACTGCTTTTCCCTGTCACCTCCGTTAATGGCCTCTGCCTACTGGAGGTTTCACTGAGAAGAAGCAGACCTGCTGTCTAACTAAATCACCTCTCCATCCTCTCCCCTCATCATAAACACAAAGAGCCCATTGGCTCCCAGCACAAACACCTTCTCTGACTAACACATAGCTATAAATCAGTGGCTCATATTGCCAGCGCCGTGCAATTACATTTTCAGGGCCAAAAAAGTGAAAAACAAAATACAATCATTAATCTTCATTACGTTGGTGAATGTTTTGACACCAAAGATATAGCTTGACACTTTTGCCAACAATATACAGTAGTTTGACCGTTTTTTTTTACGACATAAATGCGAGCAGAATCTCAGGAACACATGTATCCCAGGAATGATGAGACTGACTGACACAATAGCGAGCGAGTGATTGACATCTGTCCGTCACGTGAGGCAGGCGAGCAGCTCCTCAGACGCCATGATGTGTAATGTGATTGGACAGTGCAGTGACAGCGAGCTGTGACCTTCAGCTTGGCAGGTTCTACTCCGAGCCCGCCGAGCTCGCAGGGTTCTGGGAGGGATGTCAATGCCACTGATCAATGGGGGCATTGACACTCATCATGTCAAGTCCATTTCCCGTCTCCTTTGTCATCAGGCCTGCGCTTCCTTCCACTAGTCGTCAATCACTGGAAGCTCTGACCTGAGCAGTTCACAGGTCCCACAAAGAAGTGCTGATGTTGCATAAATTCTGCTTCATTTTTGGCTTGTGTGTAGCCTTCATTTTTGAGGCGGCTGTTTTTCATCATCCCAAAGCGAGCCGTTCCTCATGCACAAACCATACACACCGAAATGCACGTGTACACACTCACACGCGCGCACACGCACAGCCAGGCGAGAGTTATTCACTGAGGCACATAGCCGCAGCAGCTTAAATGAGAATTTCACCAAACAAACACAATCAAGCCCCTATTCCATTAGTCTTTCATGATGTTGAAAGGAAATGCAAACGAGATTAGATAACACAAAAGCCACAAGGCTCATTTCTCTGCTGTGTCTGGAGATGCTAAATGCTCCAATTCCCCTCTCCACTCAGCTCCTCAGGCCAAGTCCCCCCTTTGTTGAACCCAAACCAACTGCATTCATGTCTCAACGGGAGAAAAAGCCTTTTTTTTCTCCCCGCACATACTTTTTTTTTTACTATCCCCAACCGTGACACCCCAAACCCACTAAGTGCCTTTTCTCTTAGCGTCTCCTATAAGACTTGAGACTCTCTGAATTCACTTACATCAATACAGGCCACTCTGCTCTTAAGTGGGCATTATTTTGAACCCTGCAGGATGGAGAGATCTGTCTGTCTGCCAGTGGTGGTTTTGATTCACGGTGTAGTCTTGGCCGTTACAGCAATCTGAGGAATCTGAACAGGATCTAATGGCTCAGTTTGGAGCGAGAACAGGCGGCGAGGGAGGAAAAGGGCCGCTCGATTGAGCTGTCGCCTTAGCGTCACAGCTGCTCGCCGGTTCACAAGAGCAGCGCTAAATGGCAGCTACATAACTTCCCTTAATCAGATTGGAGCAATCAGCCTGAAAAAGTTTCCCATATGTCGTGGTAGCTGAGGGGGGTGCGGGGGAACAGAGCGAGAGAGGGGGGGGGGGGATGGGGGGGGCGGAGCGTGGGGGGTGGGGCGCGGGGGAACAGAGCGAGAGAGGAGAGGAGCGCGCCAATTTAGCAAAGAGTGAGAGGCTGATAAAAACAGGGGGCGAGAAGAGAGAGAGAGAGAGAGAGCCCGAGTTTGAAAAACACAGAGAAGCTCCAGGGTTAGAGCCAGGACACAGGCCACTGTGAGGTTAGTGTGTCTGGCTACAATTAGCCAGTCACAGGAGACATTGTGATGATGCTTAGGGGAGCTATTGCTCCTCAGTCATTAGTGATTATTCAGTCAGAAATGACTGACTCTGAAGGCAACGTGTGGCTCTGTCTGATAGTTTACTAACACATGTTTCCTTCCTCCACCAGCGGCCATTCAACAAGATCCAAATCTGAAAATACATCATGCAGGAAGTTTTGGCTGAAGTGATTTTGTGGTTTTGATGTTAGGTTGTGTTGAGGATTATGGATAGCAATACTGATAGCCCCAAATGAGGTGTGACATCAGTGATGCTTTCTTAATTGCCAAGCATAGGTGTCATTTGCCTCAATGCTACGTCAGGTTGCCAAACCATCCTGAGAATGGGCAGTGACTTTGAAAAGCGTGGCAGCATTTTTCCTTAATGTGAGTTTGTTTAAGAAATCTTATTAACTCTGAGCGCTTTACGAGACGTGGTTACGATTGTTTAATTAAATGAGCATTAGGGGGTGTTTTCAAACTCGTAAAGAAGTTATTCCATTTCCTCTGCTTTCAATAATCCCTGAAAATTGTGTGATAATTAAAACCCTGTAAGTGTTTCATAACACGGAGCACGGTTCACACCCAACACATTATGGAGAATGCAATCTGGCCGCACAGCACACGGGTCGCAGAGGCTTTGTTCTGAAGATGAATCTAGGGAGCCAAGTGGACTGTGTGCGCTGATAAGTCTTTTATGGGTCTTTATGATAGTCTACGACAAAATAAAGACAGAGTAGCGTGCAACTTTCACATAAATGCACGTCTACTCTGTGCTGGGATTTGGCAGTCCCCTCAGTGAGCTGCTCACTATTTGTTTGTTATGGCAGCTGATGTGTAATGTGGTGAATAAACCAGGCTATTCCCGTTAACGAAGAATAACAAAATAACAAAAGCTAGGTGTGAAAAACTGAAACAAAAAACAAAAACGGGGGTTTACAAAAAGGAAACAAAAAAAGGTAACTATAACTGAAGCTGTCGTGTATGTTTACAAATGATAGAGAAAGTGTCTTTAGTTTTCATCTTTGTTCATTTATTTTTTGTGTGGATGGTTGTTCATCTGTCTTAAGTGATTTTCATTTTTATGGTATGATATTTTGTTGAGTTTTTATTACACAATACTTTGTCTGACCTTTTTGAATTTCGCCCGTGACAAATACCCCATACAAAAAAGACTCAAATTAACACTGAAATTAATCAAAACTAAACTAAAACTAAGCATTTTCAAAAACTAAAATCGAAACTATCAAACCCGCTTTAAAAATGAATTAAAACTAAACTCAAATTGAAAACAAAAACAAATAAAAACAAAAACAAATGAAATTGAAAAATCTCACTATTATGATCAGGCGGAGGGGTTCCGCGGCATGGTGGCGCACAACTGCACATGCACAGAACGGCGCAAGCATGTGAATGCGCGCAAAGTGTGCGATGCTAGAAATTAGTGTGCGATGCATGCTCTATTTCTAGTTCTTATAAACCTGGGAACAAACACAAAATCTCCAGCTTGGCATACTATGCCACCTTCAAAGACTCAATCATGCACATACAGTACTGCATATTTGCAAGTTTCTGCAAATAACCAAGTTAAGACTGATGATCCTAATATTAGCAGAACAAATTCACCTCTACTCAGTGTCTACTGTGAAGGCCTGATGAGGTGGAGATCCAGATGTGGCTGCAGCTCTCAGCCCCTGCATGGCTCACACACTTGATTTATATCCTGATCTTACAGCACTGTATCCCAGCATGCATGCACGCACGTGCACACATGCACAGCACACACACACACACACACGCGCGCACACACACACACACACGCACGCACGCACGCACGCACACACACACACACACACACACACACACACACACACACACACACACACACACACACACACACACACACACACACACACACACACACACACACACTCACAAGCACTCACAAATAAAAACAAGAAATCAATGTAACCTGTAATTTTACAGGGCTGATTTGAGTGTGTGTGACAGGCCAAATCCAATAGCTGCAGCAGGGCTGACAGGCCTGACATGAGTCTTGCCTTGCCGGCCCCTCAATTATGCATGGCCCAATGTTTCCCCGGATCTTAATTGAATCACACCGTCTCAAACTTGTTATTTCTAATTTGTTGCATTTGATTTCTGACATCAGCGCCGCGGTGTCATGAATTATGCAAACAGGAGGACCCTTAATTGTGAGTGTTATTAAAACAAAACTAATTGCAGATGATTAAAATGTGAGTGGGAAGCAGGATGTCGGGGGCTTCACCCTGACATGCTTTCGCTACTACTGCCAAATAATGATTAGGTCTCATGGCTGTCTGGCTGTTGTTGTTTTGTGGTTATGGCCGTAACCTTGGATGGAACATGTCGCATGCTTTAATGGAGGGACGTGATGTAGTCTGTCGGTGCGCTGCATGCTGTGCAAAGAGCTCTGTGCTGCTGCACTGCATCAAGCATGACACAGACACACACTGCAGGCTGTGCAGAGGACTCTGTGCTGCTGTACTGCACCAAGCATGACACAGACATACACTGCATGCTGATGCAGATGGCTTGTGCTGCTGCACTGCATCAAGCATGACACAGACACACACTGCAGGCTGTGCAGATGGCTCTGTGCTGCTGCACTGCATCAAGCATGACACAGACACACACTGCAGGCTGTGCAGATGGCTCTGTGCTGCTGCACTGCACCAAGCATGACACAGACACACACTGCAGGCTGTGCAGATGGCTCTGTGCTGCTGCACTGCATCAAGCATGACACAGACACACACTGCATGCTGTGCAGATGGCTCTGTGCTGCTGCACTGCATCAAGCATGACACAGACACACACTGCAGGCTGTGCAGATGGCTCTGTGCTGCTGCACTGCATCAAGCATGACACAGACACACACTGCATGCTGTGCAGATGGCTCTGTGCTGCTGCACTGCATCAAGCATGACACAGACACACACTGCATGCTGTGCAGATGGCTCTGTGCTGCTGCACTGCATCAAGCATGACACAGACACACACTGCATGCTGTGCAGATGGCTCTGTGCTGCTGCACTGCATCAAGCATGACACAGACACACACTGCATGCTGTGCAGAGGGCTCTGTGCTGCTGCACTGCATCAAGCATGACACAGACACACACTGCATGCTGTGCAAAGGGCTCTATGCTGCTTTACTGCACCGAGCATTACAGACACACACTGCATGCTGTGCAGAGGGCTCTGTGCTGCTGCACTGCATCAAGCATGAGGCAGACACACACTGCATGCTGTGCAGAGGGCTCTGTGCTGCTGCACTGCACCGAGCATTACAGACACACACTGCATGCTGTGCAGAGGGCTCTGTGCTGCTGCACTGCATCAAGCATGAGGCAGACACACACATGCAGGCAGTGGTGGATGAAGTTGAAAGACATGCTTGAGTAAAAGTACAGATATCTTACCAGAAAATGACTTTGGTAGTTATTAGATTATTACTTGAGTAAAAGGTTGAAGTATCAAAAGTCATTTTCTGATATTAAATGTACTTAAATATTGAAAGTAAAAGTACAAGTAAATGCTGTTATTATTTTTTTTAAAGCAAGCAGTCATCATCGATTCTCATGTTCATGTCTATCTGACATGCCGGGGCTCGAGTGGAAATCTTCTTCTTGTTGAGTTTTATAGCAGTTGGCAAACAACGTTATGGTGCATTACTGCCACCAACTGGAATGGGGTGTGGATCATGATTAACATAACTTGCAGGTATACCATTTGCAGGCTGTACCAAATTTCTTCGTATTTTATTTTGTAGTAACGAAGATGCTTAGGGAGTTAGGGGAAATATAATGTAGTAAATATACATTTTATTTAGGAAATATAGTGGAGTAAAAGTGAAAGTTGACACTGACAAAAATATAAATACTGTAAAGTACAGATACTCCCCAAAAAAGATTTAAGTATTGTAACAAAGTATTTGTTACACCACTGCATGCGGGGATGTAGGAGCGTCTGCAGAATGGGAGTACGAAGAATTGTTGTAATTCATCGTCTCGACTCGAATCATAGAACTTCTCTCACTTTTATTGATCGTCTCTCGTGCATTTTGAGCAGTTCTTCTTCCAGAGATTGCTTGACTCTCCCCCAAATACATTGAAAATGACTTTCAGTATATCTCTCTTTGAGCCTGACGATACACAGACATTGGACAGATTACGAGAACATCTTGGAATTCATTCTATTTAAGTATCCTGTCAGACAAAAGTAATAAGGCATTTTGATTCAATACATGAAACTGCAATGACGAGAGCCACATAAAAGCCCAATAAGTCAATAGATAGAGTGGCCGCATGTGCCCCTGCAAAATTCCTATATAATTACCAGATAAAAAGAGGACTTGGATGCAGAGAAAAGAAGAATTTAAAATGGTATGTTACCTTTTCCTGGGTGATTATTGCAAGTCGCTTTGGATAAAAGCCTCTCTTAAAAAATGACGTAATGTAATGTGAGCCTTTTTGTGCCTTGCTGTAAAATGCTCTTTTAGCCCAGATTTATGCAACTATATGCACAGTTTAGCAAAAACACGATTACAAAATAAGATACTGTGTAAAATTAATTGTGCAATTATTCCAATAAAGTCAAAAAACATGCATATTATGTAAGGTTGTAAAGTGTAAAATGAACCCTCCTGTTCTCCTCTTAAGAGACTTAACAGTTGAATAGTGCCTGCAGGCATAGCTCAGCACCTGACTGTAAGGTAGGGATCCTCACGGCTGTGCTCCATACGGGACTTTGGACATGTCTGGAAGTCATTTCCACATGTGAGGGGGTGGGAGGGGGGCACGCTTTAGTTTCATGAATGTTCAATCAATTCAATAGGACAGCTTCACTTTCTCTTTCCCTCTCAGAGCACATTTATAGGCCCACAGGCGTTCACAGGCCCCGCATTCAAAGGCTGTGTGTGCCTCATACAAAAGCAGGCTCATTTCACCTTTGGGGGGCAACAGATGAAATCCATAGTAAAAAAAGGAAACAAAGCTAGGCGAAAGGTGCTTTTGGTGCAAGCAGAAACAGAGGTTGATCACTCTCCATAGTGTTAGTGCTGCATAATCAAAGGTTTGATCTATGCACAAGGGTACTGCATTTTTCTTTCAAATAAGGCTGTTTACATTGTGTGAATATGACTGCTTGAGCTCACTACACATTTTCTCACTTGTTTAAAAGACATTGTGACCATATTGGACTGTTTGGCTCAAATGTGGCTGTAACAATTCAAACCCATGCTCAAAATGTTCCTTTTTGATGAAAACAACAACAAAACATTCAGCTCTGATAGCTTGCATTAAGGGTGTACTGGTGTAAGCCACAGTTGAGATGACATAGCAACAGTTTTAAACTAATGCTATTGAGCATCGCACATTTGGTCAATGCTCTGTCCCTAGCTAACACAATCATCTATAACCAGCCTAGGTCCAGGAGATGAGGCAGAAAATATATACGTTTCCTTGAACTCCTAAACCCTACCTGTCAGATGCCTGTGTCTCAGCCAGGACCTAAAAAGCTATACTCTCATTATGTATGCATGCTAAGCAGTGGGTGATGTGACCTGCCAATTCAAAAAGTCTATCTTTGCATAAAAGTCTATGTCAATAAGACGCCTTGCTGCTTTGGCTCTGTCCATATGATAAAGTAGCTTAGTATATTTTGCCCGTGTCTCCAGGATGGCTGCAGAGCCTTGTCTGTGGAGATGACAATTAGAGTCACTTTCCACCCAGGTTAGGCCAGACAGGCCCTGTCAACCACAGGGAGAGGAGAATGGAGGGAGACAGAGAGTAATCTGTGTACCACTGTGATTCTGCTTCACCTCATGATCTGTGCACTGACCACCGAGGGGAGGGGAGGAGATGGAGGACGAGAGGAGGGAAGAGGAGAGGAAAGCAGAGAAAATAGAGGCAGATACACCTCTGCAGTTAGATCTATTTCTAGTTTTAAAATAGGAACGAGCTGTCAGTGAGTCATTCTTATTTTTTCACTTACTATGTTGCTCATATTGGCTTTCATGCACTCCCAATGCTCCCAAACCAATAAAAGTGCCAAAGGAATCATGTGGGAGATTGTAAAGACACATAATATATGATACAATGGGAATTGATCTGGCAATGAAGCACACTGTATAAATTAACCATCCAACGAGAATAAGAGGTTCACTGTGTTTTAAAGCCCTGCAGTCCAGCCAAGCGACCATTACAGTTGATGTGACAGTGCAAGAGACACTACAATGATCTCAGATCAGCTCTCCAATCTGACTCGCAATCGGCCCCGATGTCTTCTTATCAATGATCTCAGATCAGCTCTCCAATCTGACTCGCAATCGGCCCCAATGTCTTCTTAATAATGATCTCAGATCAGCTCTCCAATCTGACTCGCATTCGGCCCGATGTCTTCTTAACAATGATCTCAGATCAGCTCTCCAATCTGACTCGCAATCGGCCCCGATGTCTTCTTAACAATGATCTCAGATCAGCTCTCCAATCTGACTCGCAATCGGCCCCGATGTCTTCTTAACAATGATCTCAGATCAGCTCTCCAATCTGACTCGCAATCGGCCCTGATGTCTTCTTAATAATGATCTCAGATCAGCTCTCCAATCTGACTCGCAATCGGCCCCAATGTCTTCTTAATAATGATCTCAGATCAGCTCTCCAATCTGACTCGCAATCGGCCCCGATGTCTTCTTAACAATGATCTCAGTTCAGCTCTCCAATCTGACTCGCATTCGGCCCCGATGTCTTCTTAACAATGATCTCAGATCAGCTCTCCAATCTGACTCGCATTCGGCCCCGATGTCTTCTTAACACATTTAAAGTCGAGCAGGCTGTCAAACGTTTTGGCACAGCAGTGCAGCTGTCAGCTTGGAGTGTAGGAGATGTGCGGCACGCCTCTGTGTTGCAACTTTCCTCACAAAGGATTAATAATTTACATGGGATTACTCTGAAATCCCACCATTAACCGCAACCTGGCGTAACGTTGATTTGTTGAACTGTCATAATCGCACATCACTCAAAGTAAACAATCGTCTCCTCGCTGAGAGCTGGAGGTGAATGTCTCTTTCTCAGAGAACGAGATGGAGGAGGAGGGGTGGTTTTCATTCCTTTCTCGTGGTTTCCCACCGAGTGGCTCTCTCCTGGCTATGAGGGAGAGGGAGAGAGAGAGAGACACAGAGAGAGACACAGAGAGCGAGAGAGAGGGAGAGAGAGAGCTGTAATTGCTGTCAGTCTCTCCTGAGCACAGCCTTAAAGGCAGCTGCTGCTTCACAGCTGAGGAGTGAAAGGAGTTTGGGCTGTGTGGCGTCCCTCAGGCCTCTGGAGGATATGCTGAGTTCTCTCCCCCTTCTTGTTTACCTCACATTGTCAACAGCAGCACAGGGTTTTGGGGTGGGGGGGAACCAGGGGGCTAAGAGCCTATCACACTCAGAAACAGAGACTTACAGGTAATTGAAAAGATTATCCACAACATGCCAGCTGTGATTTGGAGGGTTTTCAAGTGGTGAAAGTTTTCCTTCCAAAATATTGCGCACAAATATCAAAACAAAAGAGGCCTTCTGAAAAACATCAATGCACCGATTCTGACATTTTTGTGTTTACTCCAGATGCCTCGTCAACCGCTTTGCAGAGATGTTCATCCAAGCTCCACCACTACTCTATAAAGCAGCTTCTAACCTGGCATCATTCATGTGCATTTAGAAAATGCCGCATATACAAGGTCCTTTCTGCCCCAAACCCCTGGCACCAGCATGCAGAGATGTGTCAAGAGCCGAACCGAGACAGCAGAAAGTGTGTATGCATTGTGGAGTGTTTAGCTAAAAAAAGAAAGTTGTTTACATAAATACATGTACATAATACACACCCATACATACGCACATAAAAATAAAAATACTTAAGACTGTGATTTGAAGAGTGCTAGCTCATTCTCTCATACTTGCAAGCTGTCATGTGCTTAATCCCTCCTTATTGGCAAACATTAGAATTCGCTTTAAGTGTCGCCCACAGAGGTCAAATCCCCTCTTAGGGTGCAAAGCTGCAGGAAATTGCCTGCATTAGGGAGATGTATTGGTGTGAAAAGATCCCATGACATGATGCTGAACGGGTCAGCTCACTGACGTTCGACACTGCTCTCTCTCTCTCTCTCTCTCTCTCTCTCTCTCTCTCTCACTCTCTCTCTCTCTCTCTCTCTCTCTCTCTCTCTCTAATAAGAGTGCTTAATTAGTATTTCTACAAGCACCCAGTATTTAATTATTGGGCACATGTAACTAGTACCAGGCAGGACCCCCTCTCGTCTCCAGAGCAGCCTGAATTCTTTATTGCATGGATTCATCACAGTGTTGGGAACGTTCCAGTTCCAGAGGGGTTTTGGTCCATGTGGACTTAATAGCCTCACACAGTTCCTGCAGATTCATGTCAAAGGTGCTGTATTGGGTTGAGATCCGGAGACGGAATTGAAGTCACTGTCATGCTCCTGGAACTGTCTTTGAGACAATTATACATTCTCCATTAAAAAAAGATGGTTATGAATGGATGAACCTGGTCACCTGGTCTGTGAAGAGAACATCTCACATACCTTTACACCAGCACTACCACCAAGCAGGATGGATCCATGGATTTATGTTGTTTGCACAAATTCTCACCCTGCCATCAGCATAACAACAGTTGTCTGGATTCAGACCAATGTTTTTCCACTTTTCCATTGTCCAGTTTTGGTGATCGTTATTGTTCTTAGCTAACAGGAGTGAATCATGTGGTCTGTGTAGCTCCTCCGCTTCAAGGCTCCGCAAGTTATCCTCAGATGCCCTTCTGCACACCACTGTTGTAAGGCGTTGTTATTTACATACGGTGTGGGCCATCTGTTAGCTTGAACGACTCTTCGTTTTCACCAACAGGACTGCCTATGATTGGACTTTTGTTTGTTTGTTCAGCGCACTGTTCTCGGTAACCACACTTTAATGTGTGTGAAAATCCCTGCATAGCTGCTTATGCTTCCACCAGCAGCTAGCTTACTATGGATGTGCCATTGCAGGACACAGCTATAAGACTCTATGCCTGATTACTGCTTCCTGATTGCAGCTCGGTTGGTATATGTTTGCCACGCCAGAGATCCCAGCTTCTAATGAGTCTGTGAGTCACTTTCAAAGTGCTAAACTGCTCGCAACTTATCACAAATTACACGAGTGTTTATATGTTTGCCACGCCAGAGATCCCAGCTTCTAATGAGTCTGTTAGTCAGTTTCAAAGTGCTAAACTGGTCGCAACTTATCACAAATTACGCGATTGTTTATACATGACTCACTGTCTGGAGGAGTGATCTAGACAGGCGTAGGCTATCTAACAAATTAGCGAACTGCAATTATTTGGGGAACAGACATTTTAAAGTGTTTGCTACATTTTGTGATTCTTACAATTAAGACCACATCTCCCATAAACCCTGTTGCATCCTGCAAAGATGTCGCTACTTATCTTGTTGATATCAGCCAATATGCACTGCAACAACATTAAGCTATGTGAGGTTGAGATTTTGCAGTTAGAATAGTGGAACAAGAATAACTTTACTGCTGTTTGCCATAAAGTAATATCTCTTTGTGCCGCAAAGCAATACACAAAATCTGACCCAGTGGCACACAGGTTAAAATGCATTATAGGTGCCCGAAGAGGCTTCTAATCTTCTCAATGATGGTTTTGTTTGTTTACAGTAATACTAATGTATCCCAAATTAAAGTGGAAATTATATATTGAAAATGCTACATGTAGCACCTTTAACTACAATGCAGAAACATATTGTCAACAATATGTCAATGTTTGAATTGTAATTTTCTATATTTGTCAATATCAGCAGATTCAGCACCAGTAGAGAATATGTTTTTCCACACTTATCATTCGTGCATTTAGCAATCCACAATGTCATTTTGACTTTGCAGGGAGATACAAAGAAATGCATGGATTCAGCAGAAATGAATACACTGGATGCTCTGAGCCCAAACCGCTTATTATTTCCACATAGTTTCTTTATAGTTTTCACAAGGGACCAGGAGAGAACAAAGAATTCCATGAGATTTGTTTCTGACAAAGGCTTTGCCCTCCAGTACACTCTGAAGCCCCTTTATACGTGCGTGATGCAAAGATGATGCTGTTTGACAGGCGATGTAACTCTTCCCTCATTCTGGATGAGCACGGCTGGCCCTCGTCTGTGTGTGCTGTCTGCATTTGACTTTTGATGTCTGCTGGACCATGCATCATCCTGCTAAGGCCAATATTCACCCTGCCATGTGCTGACTTCATTAAGCACTGTGCAGTAGCACGCATTAGGATATGTGTCTGGCAATGCCAAATCAAAGTAATCTGGTATATATAAAATAAGTAACAAATATGTCAAGTTGTCTTTACATTTGTAGTTGTATTTCCAGTATAGGTTTGTAAATAACTGTTCATTTGTAAAAGATGTGGGATACTGCTGAACATCAGTGGTTTGGGGCTATATTGTGACAGACTATTCCTTTTTTCATTGTATGAATAACATATGGTTTCAATCTGTTCGCAAAACAAACGCAGCAGATGTTGTGCTCTGGTTAATCTAAAATCATTTCAAAATTGTGAACTTTTCTAAATAGGTCAAAAAGAAGACTTTTACCATGCCTGGGAAATCCGCAAACCACAACCCTAAAATATTCCGACCATCTACAGTGGAAAAACCTCACACCCTTAGATTTTAATCAACACGTTAGAATTAGTTTTGAAAGTTAATGAGTTTTTAAGTAGCCTCTGGGACTTTCTCGTCAATAAACTACAAACTCATTTTATTTTCTCTTTCAAATTCCTATAAAGAGTCCTTCCCCACAGCTTTCCTTTGAAATGCCTTCACTTTGATAAGAAATGAGTTTGCGCTTGGGAGAAAGGCCCAGTGTTAGCAGCATCATGATGGGCTCTTCTCCTTCTATCTGATACATATTCTAATTGCTGAGTGCTGACCCCTTACTTCCACTGATGAGCAGCCGGAGAGATTTTGACCTTGTGGTGTGTGTGAATCGATGGGAAGTTGATAAAGCCAAGTTCATTGCTGCCTAACATAAAACAAAGCTGATTTGTTTACCTAGCTAAGCCCGCGCGTGTCAGTCCCATTACAGGATGATTTATAGACCAGCACCCAATGAAATTGTTTAAAGCAGATTAGGTAGAGCCAACGATCACCACTAATATGACAAGCTGATACGCTGTGACAGGTAACCAAGCAAACAAGTTCCTGAAATTCAGATTGAATTAGAATCCTAATAATCCTACAGGGAGCAACAGATTTAATCATGAGAGGAGAGCAGAGGAGCAGAGGCGGAAGAGAGGAGATAGGAGAGTAGGGGAGAGCAGAGGAGGAGAGAGGAAGAAGAGAGAAGAGGAAGAAGAGAGGAGAGGAGGGTAGAGGAGTGGAGAGTAGGGGAGAGCAGAGGAGGAGAGGGGAGGAAGAGAGGAGGGTAGAGGAGAGGAGGAGAGAGGAGAGGAGGAGAGGGGAGGAAGAGAGGAGGGTAGAGGAGTGGAGAGGAGAGTAGGGGAGAGGAGAGGAGAGGAGAGGGGAGGAAGAGAGGAGAGGAAGAAGAGGGTAGAGGAGTGGAGAGTAGGGGAGAGCAGAGGAGGAGAGGGGAGGAAGAGAGGAGGGTAGAGGAGAGAGGAGAGGAGAGGAGAGGGGAGGAAGAGAGGAGGGTAGAGGAGAGGAGGAGAGAGGAGAGCAGAGGAGAGGAGAGGAGAGGAGGAGAGGAGGAGAGGGGAGGAAGAGAGGAGGGTAGAGGAGTGGAGAGGAGAGTAGGGGAGAGCAGAGGAGAGGGGAGGAAGAGGGAGAAGAGGAGGGAAGAGAGTGAGTAGGAGAGAATAGGGGTGAATGAAGCATGCTCGTTCCTGTATGGGGGAACGTTACTTCTTTTGTGATGTAGTTGTCAGCAAGGGTTGAGTTACAAGTAACGTACATGAGTAATAATGTTTGTTTTTTTAAGAAATTAGTACTTTTCGTGTTCATTTTTTTAAACGGTACTTCTACTCTTTACTATTAGTATAGAGTAGGGGTGTCACGATACACTCAGTTCACGATACGATACGTATCACGATACTGGGTTCACGATAACGATACGATACGATACGATTTTAACAATATTTTTTTAAACTTGAATAATGACAATATATGACTGGAAAAGTAGTATTTTATTTGAAATGCACAAATACAAAACATGCTGTTGTGGGAAATTGTTATTACAATAACAACTAGAAAAAACATGAGATTGGAGATAAGGCTTATCTTGAAATAGAATGAGTTACACCGTCACTTAGATTTACTTTGAACTAAAAGGTTTCTCAGCAGTATAAATTCTCATTATGCATCTTCAGTTTTTCTTCAAACTCAAACAACAAGACTTTTCTTAGTCTATTTTTTATGCATCTTCAGTTTTTCCTGTCAAGTAAACAGTTTTGCCAGAAACTCAATTGAATGGTTTCTCTCCTGTATAACTTCTCATGTGTCTCTTCAGAGACTTGTTCAACTGAACTACTTTCCACACATTGAACTTCAACAAACAAAGACGTTTCTTTGTCTACTTTTGAAAAAAAAAAAAATTTTTTTTTTTTTTTTTTTTTTTTTTTTTTCACGATATGAGATTTCATCTCAACGATACATATCGTGACGTTTTACTATCGCGAAATTTCGTGGGACGATATATTGTGACACCCCTAGTATAGAGTAGAGTAGATTTTTGAGGCAGTAAGTGCTGCTTTTTTACATGAAATATTTTGCACCAGCCCGCACACCATACAAATATTAAACTGGAAAGTAATTTGTACTTTGAGTAATTTATGAACCAGGTTTACCTATATCTCAAATGCTCATTTCCACTGTTACTTGAGTAGTTTGTATGGGAGTAATTGTACTTGTACATGGGTATAGATTTGCAGTATAGTCTACCCACCGCTGGTTGTCTGGGGAGGAAATGGCTCGGAATTGGGTTGACCAGGAAGGAGTCAGGTGCAGCAGGTGTGTGTGTGTGTGTGTGTGTGTGTGTGTGTGTGTGTGTGTGTGTGTGTGTGTGTGTGTGTGTGTGTGTGTGTGTGTGTGTGTGTGTGCGCGCGTGCGTGCGTGTGCGTGTGTGTGTGAGCGAGAGAGAGAGAGAGAGAGTGAGTGATTGAGAGTGCAGCTCCAGTCCATACATGCCCATTGCCCATACTTTGGTGAAGATTATTTCTTTTCAGAAAGCCAGAGAAATTACTTGAGGAAAATATGTGTATGTATAAATATCTCTTTCGTGAGTGAATATGTGTGTGTGTGTGTGTGTGTGTGTGTGTGTGTGTGTGTGTGTGTGTGTGTGTGTGTGTGTGTGTGTGCGTGCGTGCGTGCGTGCGTGCGTGCGTGCGTGTGTGTGTATGTGTGTGTGTGACACAGAGAGAGAGTGTGCGTTCTTGAAATTAATTCAGTTAAAAAATTGTATTATCATATCAAATATCCCAAGAGAAAATATTTGTTTTTAGCATTATACAATATGCATGTGGTGTATTGTGTTACATATGAATGTGGTGCCACAAATAGAAATATTAATGTAATTTAATGTGCAAAGACTCCACCAAAGGATACAAGGAGCCAATGTCCCTCTCAGCATGATAAAAGACTGCCTTAATGGTATGGATATTGTGTTGCAATAAAATCTTGTTTAAGGTCATAGTACAACTGGAACATCAAGTCTTTAAAACTAGAAAAGTAATCTGAAGACGTAGTTTAAACCCGACTAATATCTCTGAGAGTTTCTACATATTCATCATTTGTCTGTTCAGCTCCTTTTTCCACAGATACATTGTCCCGCTTATTTGAAAATAATGAGAACAAAATGAGGAATAATACTTCTTTTCCTGGACACATTAAAGTGATTGTATCCAAATTATGATATTAATGTTTAACTAAGGTGTATTGTTTGGACATTTGAATATGCATGTAATCATTACATTTCAGAGAGAGAAAATTCACATTTCCAGGCTTTGCGGCACATATATTATGCATCTTTAATATATCTGGTTCTCACAGAACACAATTAAAAACTTTTGATAGATATTATTTTCTCAGTTGAATATTGGTCACCGCCATATAACCATATTAATCTGCTACATTTGTGCATTCATGGATGAATTTGTGCACTTTACGGCATGACTATACATAAAGAAGCCAATTATATTATAAAATATGAGGAAGAAAGGGGAAAAAATATGATAGTGTGCAGATAAACCTATAAAACTTACAAATATTTGAGACAGACTTTTCATTATATTACAAAATCTTGACAGACACTGACAAACCCTGTTGACATAGCGCTTGATTTCTCTGGCGGCATGCTAGTCTCCTGAGTTGAATCTCTTTGGAATACTAGAAGACATTTCCCTTTACATGCACGTATCACAGAGTCACATTTTTTATCAAAACTTTCCCTTTACTTTACATATCACTTCCATATACAGTTGATTAAACTTCCTCCCATAAACGACGTCTCTCCTTTTTATTCCGGCCAGTGATGAAGGGATATGGGGGGGAACGAGGGATGAGCGGAGAAGAGAGAAGTTTCAGATGGGGACCTAATTAGGGAGCGCACAGCCCGGCTCTCTCCCCACTCCTAATGAGGGGTTTGTTACGGCGCGGATGGGCGGCACGTGTCATGCCGGGCCGAAGGGGGAAGAGTTAGAGCGCGGCGCGGCTGACGAGCGGATCCCCTGCGCGGTGTGATTCTCCACCTGCAAATCCCCAACACATTGAAAGCAGGCCTCGTTTGATGTGCTATTCTTTTCATGTTGAGACACGGGAGGGAGCGAGGAGCAGGGACCTAGTTGAAAAGAGGCAGGGGGGCTCGGGAGGAGTGCTCGGGTCTATTAGACGTTTTAATCATGTTAATTAATGAAGAATAGGGTTTGTAATGAGCTACTGGCTGCATTTTATACGTGTGATTAGCTCACCCTTTCTCTACGAGCGGTGTCAGGGGAAGGGTGCCGAACTGGGGTTGCAATCAAGTCATACGCAAACAGGCACACGTCCTCGCACGCATGCACGCACGCACACGCACACGCACACGCACACACACACACACACACACACACACACACACACACACACACACACACACACACACATACACGTACATGCAAAAGTGTGGCGGCAGGCACACCAAAGTGAATGGACTGCATTTATATAGCACTTTTATCCAAAGCACTTTACAATAGGCCTACATTCACCCATTCACACACCAGTGGCGGGAAGCTGCAGGCAGGGTGCTGGCACAGCCATCATAGGAGACATTTTTGGTTCAGTATCTTGCCGAAGGACACTTCGACATGTGGACTTTAGGAGCCGGGGATCGAACCACCGACCTCTTTTATCCAAAGCGATTAGTAGCTGGACCTCCTGAGCCACAGCCACCCCACAAGTCACAGCAACAGATGACTTTCCCAGAGAGGCTTGAGGTTGTGGCTGAGTGGGATGAGTGGGGCCGTGGTCAGCCTGTGTTCTGGCCCCCAGGGGGAGCCGGCAGGCCCCCAGTGACTTACCGACCTCCTCCACAGGAAATGAGCCCATTATCAGTGACCAATTAGGCCAAAGGGGGTGATTTACACACAGCCATGCATACGTGCATGTGGAGGCAATGCACACACAAGCAGATGCACACGCACACACACAGAGCAGATTTATAGGAGTTAAGCAGGTGGGTCTGTCTTTTTCACCATTATCTCTCCTCCCTGTGGAGTGAGAGCTCTTCAAGTCCACATTGAGAGAGGCAGCTCTCTGTCCTGGTGAACATGTGGACCCCATTCACCCTCTCTCTCTCTCTCTCTCTCTCTCTCTCTCTCTCTCTCTCTCTCTCTCTCATCCTTCCTTTCTCCTCTTTTATCTCTCCTCTGTCATCTGCTCCCTCCCTCAGTCGAAGCAGCTGAAGAGGCATCACACTGCCAGTAGTGGGCCCTGTCCTCCCAATCTCTCTCTCTCTCTCTCTCTCCCTCCCCCCTCACACTCTTGGTATTGCAAGGTTCAAGAGGGCTGGTTGCCTGATTTAATTCAATAAAAGAAACAGTGGACACTAGTCAACAGTTAGAAAGGTCACACTAGTCTTTTCCTTCACAGCAGTGTAAACCACGACAATGGATTTGGATTGAATTACTTTGTTGGTTTACTCGTTCATGTACAGTAGGGTTAATGAGGGACAACTCACCACAAGACAAATTCCAAGGATGAGTTCTCATACGAGAAAGGTCAACGTCTGGGTGAATGGAACTGCATTGAAAGCATTTTGGAAAAATGAAAAGAGAACATGTTAACAAAATCTTGTAGACACCAGGGAAGATTTACATTTACTGTGTGAGGGTGAAATGATTAACACCCCCATATCGCAGCACCATGCTCATCCATTCAGACCTGTGCAACACACACCGATACATGCACACGAAAGCATACACACTGCGCACACACACATAATGTGCACACACACATCCACAACACACGCGCGCACACACACACACACACACACACACACACATACACACACACACACACAAATGCACACACACACACACACACACACACACACACACACCTGCTGCACCTGACACCTTCCTGGCCAGCCCAATTCCGAGCCATTTCCTCCCCATCTCCCCCCACTCTCTATTGATTTTCAAATCAATATCAGCTTTAGCAGAGAGCCCTTCTGTGTGAAACCCCCTCTTCCCACTGCAGGCTCACAGGATAGAAACCCCTCTTTCCACTGCAGGCTCACAGGATAGAAACCTCTCTTTCCACTGCAGGCTCACAGGATAGAAACCCCTCTTTCCACTGCAGGCTCACAGGATAGAAACCTCTCTTTCCACTGCAGGCTCACAGGATAGAAACCCCTCTTTCCACTGCAGGCTCACAGGATAGAAACCCTCTTCCCACTGCAGGCTCACAGGATAGAAACCCCTCTTCCCACTGCAGGCTCACAGGATAGAAACCCCTCTTCCCACTGCAGACTCACAGGATAGAAACCTTCTCTTTCCACTGCAGGCTCACAGGATAGAACCTCTCTTTCCACTGCAGGCTCACAGGATAGAAACCTCTCTTTCCACTGCAGGCTCACAGGATAGAAACCTCTCTTTCCACTGGCAGGCTCACAGGATAGAAACCTCTCTTTCCACTGCAGGCTCACAGGATAGAAACCCCTCTTTCCACTGCAGGCTCACAGGATAGAAACCCCTCTTTCCACTGCAGGCTCACAGGATAGAAACCTCTCTTTCCACTGCAGGCTCACAGGATAGAAACCTCTCTTTCCACTGCAGGCTCACAGGATAGAAACCCCTCTTTCCACTGCAGGCTCACAGGATAGAAACCCCTCTTTCACTGCAGGCTCACAGGATAGAAACCTCTCTTTCCACTGCAGGCTCACAGGATAGAAACCCCTCTTTCCACTGCAGGCTCACAGGATAGAAACCTCTCTTTCCACTGCAGGCTCACAGGATAGAAACCTCTCTTCCCACCGCAGGCTCACAGGATAGAAACCCCCTCTTCCACTGCAGGCTCACAGGATAGAAACCCCTCTTCCCACTGCAGGCTCACAGGATAGAAACCTCTCTTTCCACTGCAGGCTCACAGGATAGAAACCTCTCTTTCCACTGCAGGCTCACAGGATAGAAACCCCTCTTTCCACTGCAGGCTCACAGGATAGAAACCCCTCTTTCCACTGCAGGCTCACAGGATAGAAACCTCTCTTTCCACTGCAGGCTCACAGGATAGAAACCCCTCTTCCCACTGCAGGCTCACAGGATAGAAACCCCTCTTCCCACTGCAGGCTCACAGGATAGAAACCCCTCTTTCCACTGCAGGCTCACAGGATAGAAACCCCTCTTTCCACTGCAGGCTCACAGGATAGAAACCTCTCTTCCCACTGCAGGCTCAACAGGATAGAATTTCAGACCACAATGCTGAATCTCCACCCCTCATTAAACGCCTGTTATCTAATGAGTGGGGAGCGGGGGGGGAT
>NC_139627.1:34386451-34396130 GCF_964638095.1 Poromitra crassiceps | reverse complement strand
AGTACTGTTATAATCAATTAGCCTACAGCAGTCACTTTGTCTTTTTCAGAGAAAATATTTCTCGCATAGCGCAAACATTTTCCATCAACAGAGCAGCCACAAATATGAACCGTCTTTGCTGGAAATTATCTTTACATGCAGCAATTTTGCTGACGCCAATCATCAAAGCAATAATGTAGCAGCTCCTCAATCTAAACTGGTTTGAAACAAAGCCCAGCTTGTCACAGACACAGAAGCTTCACACAGATAAGACCAGAGCAGATCGAACAGGAATCCAATGTTTCCTCTCTGCAACATGTCATTACCTTCTCTTCCAGGAATTGTACTTTTTGTGCTTTTTAGTAAATATGTTCTGGAATACGTGCTGAAAGCTCTGTTATGTCTCGTGGTCTTTTATTGTGGTTGTATTTATTGTGGCTTGTCTGTCTGAGTATTTCTGGAGATAAAATAAACTGATGCCAAATAGATCGTGTTCTCTCTCTCTCTCTCCCTCTCTCTCTCTGTGTCTCTCTCTCTGTCCCTCTCTCTCTCTCTCTCTCTCTCTCTCTCTCTGTGTCTCTCTCTGTCCCTCTCTCTCTCTCTCTCTCTCTCTCTCTCTTCTGGTGTCTAGGGTTCAAAACATCTTTGGCTTCGACCTTCGAATGCATTTGGCCCTGACAAGGTTGAGGGCACAGATTGCAGTAAAGCTCAGTACGAGGCAGCAAACACTCAACAAGGATCAAAACACCGCCAGGATTAGACGTGACAAGAACCAATTACATTTAATTACACAAGCTGTAGTTTCATTTTAACTGACAATTTTAATTACAGTAAGGTAGCCACACACACTTAAAGCAAAAGGCAGAGGCCAAATTGTATCAGAGTAACAGTATTAGTGTATGCGGATCCTACACTAGCTAATTAGCTTTAATTGAATTAGGGCCAAGAGGACTGTAACAAAGTTCAATGCAGAGAAAAAGATCAGAGTCCCGCCTCTTTCTCTCTCATGTGTTCCGACAGACCGGCCGACAGACATTCCATGAAAAGCTAGTTGCGTAGCTCTAGTGAAGCCTTTTGCAAAATTGTGATCAAAAACCAATCAGCATGATGGCAAACACCAAGAAGATTTAGGCCAAGGTTGGAAAAAGTCAACCATGATGATACAAATCACAAATAACAGAAGTCACAATCATCCACGTGCAGCTTAATGGCATCAATGCTTTACTGTATTATCCTGCTGAATTTCCATCAAATATGAGATGACACCTTGAGAGTGGAGTGTGTGTTGCAAAGGCTGGTGGGGGGAGAGAGTGGCAGGTACAGCAGTTAGCCTAAGGTGCTTCACTTCTGCAGTCACTTCCTCTCTCTGCTGTATGCACACACACACACAAACAGAGACACACACATGCACATGCACACACACGTACAAACAGAGACACGCGCAGCGCGCGCGCACACACACACACACACACACACACACACACACACACACACACACACACACACACACACACACACACACAGAGACACACGTTCCACAGGGATGAGGCTCATATATCTGCCCTCTGGTGCTATACACCGTTTTCAAAGCACCTGCAGATTGTGTTTTCTCAGAGTCTATCAATGAAAGATGCACCAACCTATTTGTCAACTTACTTGTGAGTCGTTTGCTCTTTTAGTTGAGATTTTCCCTGTCATATAGCTTCCTAAAATGAAAACGACTTTCGAATGTTGCTGAGTCTGTTCTAACGACACCTGTTTCATACTTAGGTAGGAAATCAGTTAATACCGCTTTCACACCAAGGGTCCAACCAGGGTTATTCCCATGTTGATTTTGGGTATGATATGAAAGGGTTAACCCGGGTTCCCTGACCCGGGTTGGTGACCCTCCTCGAGAGGTGGGTTGGACCAGGGTCGGACAAGGGTTGATTTTACTGAATGGCACCACCCTGGTTGCTATTTGTTATGCTACTAGACTATGTGCTACGTTCCGGGTACCATTGATCTCAATAATCACATCCACATGCGTATCCTCTATGTCTAGGGGTTAAACTGGCACCAATGGTCCCGTAACATGAGAAAAGAATTAGGATACAACAAGAGTACAGACACTAAGACAAATATTCCTCATATGTAATTTGCATATTGTGGCAATAAAAGTGATTCTGATTCTGATTCTGAAGAGTAGATAAGAAGGCTGTCATTAGAGGGAGCGAGAGCTTGTTAGCCTACCTGGCTATAGCTTGATTTGTCCCAGCAGAGGCGATGCTTTAGCATCCCTCTGACAGCTCACGCTGGTGGGGTGGATAGTGTCCAGCTGATGCACTATCCCGTTCAGGTGGACGCGAGACAAAAACGCAGGATGAAAACTTACAAGTAAACATTATACAACGAAATGAAAGAGGGGAGCGCGGAAGAGGCTACCGCTACTTCCTCTTCTGTTTGGCCACATGACGAGAACCGAACACTGCTTCTTCCGAGGTCACTGAAATACACTCCTGTGTGACGTCACTCCCCTCAGCTAACACACATGAGATTCTCTTAAGCTAACACACATCATTGTCTTAACGAAAGCCAACAGAAAAAAGATATCAAAGAAATATAGAAGTACTATCTACTAGGGCTGCCCCCTCCAGGTCGATTGTTTGGTCGACGACGTGCTCTTGGTCGACGAGATTCACGTTGGTCGAGCAATCGCTGTTGTTAATAATTTCATAGGAGAAATTCAATTTCATAAAAATAAAAGCGATCCGGAACGAAGTAGCGTGCCGCGGAAGCAAGTTGCAACACGGACCTTTTCTAGAAGCACACAGGGAGTGATCCAGGCAACCACAGTTAGCAGAAAGGAGAGGAACCAGCAGAGCGATGGAATTAACAATTAAATGGCTCAGCTATCAGCACAAACAATGGACACGTTTCAGCCTTCAGCACGCAGCCATCAGCCATCAGGTGTTCACAAGCTGTTAACGAGCGTAGTAAGCACCTTAGTTATGAGATGAGACTGAGGCCCTGTTTACACGGCGACGCTCCCTGCATAAAATGGCAAACTTTTTAGCGTTAGTGCCTTCCTTTTACACGGTGACGGCGTTATTGGGGGGTGAAAACGCAAAAATCTGAAAACAGGCCCCAGAGTGGAATTCTTGATTTCTGGTCGACTAGGATAATCTTTCGTCGAGGGCAGCCCTACTATCTACCACACATAAAAGAGATGGCTGAACTGTAACACTATACTAATTGTTGTGCATCTCTCCCGGGTTGTGACCTGGGTCCAATCTGATCATGACCAGGGATGAACCCGTGTCCACTGACTTATGACCAGGGATGAACCCGTGTCCACCCGTGTTCTTGCGGTTTCCCCATCACACACGGAAGAACAAACAAAAACAACGAATGACAGCATTTTCATGTGAGGCGTGAGGAGTGATGACAGAGGTTTGAGTGAGGCATGTATTGCAGGAGGAATGTTAGGAGGAAGGTGTTTCAGAGCACACGTGATGCAGTTTACTATGATACACAAGAGCTGACAACGCTTAGTCTGAGGAATGATAGCCAATACTCTGAGGTAGGAGGATGCCCTAAAATGGTTGCCGTACTACGAACTTATGACCAGGGATGAACCCGTGTCCACTGACTCGGTGTGAATTGACATAGGAAGGCTTGAACATGGGTCAAGTACTGTAGCCCTGGTCCAACCCTGCTCGTTGGTACAGTATGAAAGTGTGTTTATGTGTGTGTTTATGTGTGCTTTTGTGTGTGTGTGGGTTTGTCACTGGTGCTCTGTTATAGTGGGTGGTGTGTGTGTGTGTGTGTGTGTGTGTGTGTGTGTGTGTGTGTGTGTGTGTGTGTGTGTGTGTGTGTGTGTGTGTGTGTGTGTGTGTGTGTGTGTGCGTGCGTGCGTGCGTGCGTGCGTGTGTGCGTGTATGTGTGTGGTGGGGGGGTTGAGGGTCAGCCGGGTCAGCCCTGACACCATCTTTAACTGTTATTTACTGTGATTCCACGACAAGACAGATACCAGCTCCTGCGACTCCACTGATGTATGTTAAGCGCGCGCCAAATTACCCGGCTGATGGATCTATTGATGGCCCATTCCAACCTGTCACCTAGTCTCCATCAGCCTCTCAGTTATCCCCCTCCTCCTCTCCTCTCCCCCTCCTCACGCCACCCCCCCGTCCTCACTCCCTGTGGCTCAGAATAAGAAATGAGCAAAGCAGGCAGATAGAGACCTTTGTAACGCGCCACCGTGTGCTGCCTGCCTGCTACAAGACAATGGCCGACACGGTCACTGTTAGGGAATCACAAGTTTGATCACGATATCACAATATCGATTATTTGGACAACGATCTGTGCTGATATCACAAATCTGCCATGATATGACTTTGATTCGATTTGATTCAATTCAATTCAGGGGCGTGTGATCGATATGAGAAGCAAAAAGTAACTAAAGATTTGACAATTTTATTTCTGAACTCTTCCAGAGATTTAAATGTAAAACAATATTTTCCTTTAAATGAAAAATAATAAAAATAGACCTGTTGTTCAATAAAGTGCCAGCCCTACTGTAGACCATTCAATTATCAACATAAGCCATGCACATCTATGCTTCATCACCTTGGATTTACAAGGCGCATCTTAAACATGTATATATATATATATATATATATATATTGATATTTTCACTTTGCATCGATACGATATCGATCAATGTAACGATATTTCCATAGATTGATATATCATCCCACCCCATAGCTGCTGTTAGCAAAAGTTAGCCAGGCCAGTGTTACAGCACAGCGGAAGCACACACCAGCATACATGAATGCAGAAACACAGTGTGTGTGTGTGTGTGTGTGTGTGTGTGTGTGTGTGTGTGCTGGTGTCACACACACACACACACACACACACACACACACACACACACACACACACACACACACACGTGCGCTCGTCCCTGGAGAGACAAGAAGGGCAATGTAGAGCATGACCGTGCCTGCTAACAGGCCAGCCTTATCACGTCCTGTCATTTATTATTCTGTGTATAGGCTGCTGCTGCAGATAGCAGGCCCTGTCATAGGGGAGATGAGCATCCCGAAGGTATCAGTTACCCGTCTTGTAATATGCTGTCACCTGTGTGCTACGCCGCTCGTGTCCTCAGTGCATCAAGGGGAACACAGGTTAACACGCTTACAAGATCACAAACTGAAATGAACTCATCAGGGGAGGGGAGCGGGGGGGAATCAACTCTTAAAAGACTTGTTAGTGGCACAAATCAACAGCTACTCAATTTCAAAACTCCCCACAGGCTTCTCAAAAAAGCTAATGCCGTATTTTAGAGAGGGGAGAGGCGCTCAACTCGATGATGGGCCCTATGGTCCCATTAGCTGCAGATAAGAGGAAGACGGTCAATACAGTGTAGGTCTTGTGGTGTGTGTAGTTGCCGGGTCTGCTCTATCAGATAAATACCACACTGAATCTAGCTGCACTAATTGACTCTCGCAGGCATTACTGCGATTAAGTTAGCTAGCGTCCAAAGTTCATTACCCAGATAAATGCATCTCTTAGCCTGCTAAAGAGCCCTAGTGCAAACTGAACTCCCACACAGTAGGAGCTACAAAGGAACGCTCTGCGATTTACAGTAGAGTAAAAAAGGTTAGACCTTTTTATTTGTTAGCACTTGCTACTGAATGAGTTCCCAAAGCACAACAAAACTCCACATGTGCATTGTATTGTGAAGTGTGGAGAGAACTGATGTGGGGGTTTTTCTGATTCCCCCCCCCCCCCCCCACACACACATTTTCTCCCCAATTGTACTTGGCCAATTTCCCCCTGCTGCCCCTGTCGCTGCTACACCCTCTGCTGATCTGGGGAGAGCCGTAGACTAGCATCATGCTTCCTCCGACACATGCGCAATTGCCAGCCTCTTCTTTTCACCTGACAGTCGGGAGCTTCACCAGCAGGACATAGCACGTGGGAGGATCACGCTATTCCCACCAGTTCCCTTTTCCCCCGACCAGGCGCCCCGACTGACCAGAGGAGGCGCTAGTGCAGCGACCAGGACACATACCCCCAATCCGGCTTCCCACCCGCAGACACAACCAATTGATACCATTTCCCTCTACAGTCGTTGATCATATTCATTTCATATCATGACAAAAAAAGTGCTGCGATGACATCTGATAAATGGAACAGTTGATTATGGCAAAGCAATTTAACGCGTGGTCTTTGATCGCATTTGAGACACTCTCTCTCTCCCTCTGTATATCTCTCTCTCTCTCTCTCCCTCTGTATGTCTGCAGTGATGAGTGACACAACAGCAGGTGCTCAGAGAACCGTGGAGAGTGCTTTCATTTTGCCACTTATACGACAGATTACCCAGACAATGGACCTGGCCAGCCAGGGTCCTAATTCAATTCCAACTGTTGACTCCGGGCGTTCGCCTGCATGCATTCGCCTGCCTTGGGAGAGGAGATTCCCTTCGAAGAAAGAAAAAAATTCATCTGAACGCAGTCAAACAAAATGAAAGTTAATATTCTTTATCTGGCCGAAGATAGCAGCAGATGAACTGCCCTAATATGAGCACAAATAAGATTTAGGGATTCCATGCTTCAGACGGCCCCCAACTCAAAGTGATTTGGATCAATAGTGTTTGCCAGGCACAGCAGAAAGAGAGAGGGAGAGAACAAGGGAGAGAGAGAGAGAGAGAGAGAGAGCAAGATGAGTAACACATACATATCACAATGGGGGAGTGACAGCTAGAGCACAGCACCAGAGCTGTATTCAAATTTCACCGGTGTCAAATTAATTTCCGTGTTATCTGGAAATTCAATTAGAAAGAACCCCCCCCCTCCTCCTCCTCCTCCTCCTCCTCCTCCCTCCCTCCCTCCCTCCTCTCCTCCTCTCCTCCTCTGTGAGTAAGAGAGTGTGGGACACCCCGGCGTGACAGATTACACTGCTCAGAGTGCATATCAGGCCCAAGTGTTGAGGCCCACTAATCCGCCCTCTAATTCTCAATTAGTGTAAAATGAGGCCATAAATCACGCAGACAGGCCGATCGATGGAAACGTTGTTTTACGAGTGATTGGCAGCCTCCCCAAAGGTTACTGTTTAAGTTGGTTTAAGGTTACAGCTCTCTCCGGGCTGGAGGCGGACTGTGTGTGTGTACGTGCGTGCGTGCGTGTATGTGCGTGTATGTGTGTGTGTGCGTGTGTGTGTGTGTTGGCTTGGCTTGTGGTTGGGAGGGCTGGGGGGGTCGAACTCAATCTATATGATGCAGGGCCTTGGTCCTTTGGGGATACAGCAGAGGGACAGCACCAATTTTTAGCCCATCAGCCGTCCAATTTTTCTCCTTTTCATACCTGCTGTAGTAAATGAGAAACAAATTAAATTTCACCCCACTATCTCCACAGAAACCATTTAAATCCTTTATGGAAACCAAATTGTCCCCAGACAAATCGCCCCTGGTTCTGTGGAAATACACTATGGCGCTGCAACCGAAATAAATTTGTGTCACTCTGGATATGGCATTGTCTGTAATGCCATTCATTGGAGAATCCTGGTGAAAGAGAGAGAGAAGGGATAAAATAAGGGGCACTTTTGGAGGAACAAAAGAGGTGAAAAAGACCCGGGTTCCGCCGCATTCTCTTTCTTACTCTCCTCTCTCTCTCTCTCTCTCTCTCTCCATCCCTCTCCCCAGCGCCCACTTCTCCCCCTGCGCGGTGTTATTAATTTTCGGCCAGAGTTTTTGCATTCATGAGGTTGAGATTGAAATGGAAATGAGGGCTGGCTGAGGGAACGCAGCGAGCAGCCTCAGCAGTGCGGCCAAACGGGGGCCCCGGCACGGCGCGGCGCCCGCTCAGCCCCACACGTGTCAGAGACAGAGGGGGGGACTCGGCGGCCACCACCCAGCCTCTCATTCCCCCAGATCACCAGCCCCTGACATCAATCACTGCATCAGGGAAACAATGCATAAAGCGGCCCAACAAGGGCGATGAAAAATCACTGACAGTGCAGGAGTGGAGCGCCGAGGAGAGAGAGAGAGAGAGAGAGAGAGAGAGGGGGAGGCCCGGTGTCGCTCTACCTTCACCAAGCAGGATGATTAGTCACATTCACGAGGGAGGAAGAGGGAGACGAGGTGAAACGCGACGGAGAGAAAGGCCACGAGGTAATAATTGAAACAAAAAAGAGGGAGTGACAGAAGAAGAAGAAAAGGAAGAAGAAGACGAGATAGCAGGAAGTCGAGGGTTGCAAAGTCGGAGGCCATATTGACGAGGTAATGGTTGAACTTGCTCTAATGAGGTGACAAGGATGTGTTCATTAGCTACTAAAGAGTATGCGCGTAGCCGCCGATGCTGTGCTAATTCATGTGATAGATAGCTCAAAATCACAAATCAGACCCTTGTCGTTGAACGCAATCTTGAGCAAATTGATGACCGCTCACAACAGAGGCGAGCTGCCACACACTGACTTTATCCAGATAACTCGTTTTCACCTCATTCCTTTTTTCTAAAGGCGCTGTCTCTGGCTCTGCCATGGGAGGGGGTCATCCTTTACGACGGCGTCACCCCAGGTTCACGTCTAACCCAATCTGGGCCATTATTGATGACATCACCACTTAGGGGGGCCGTTTTTTGGGCCAGTGGAATTCCATTTCCGTAAGCACTGCCAGACTGCTCTATTATTATGCTCATTATTAACTGTGTGTTCTCTTTTTTCTCTGTCTTTTCCCCCCGCAGTGGCTCGGCGTCTGCTTTGTGTCCTCCGCAGCAAAAAGCTAATGTGCTGAAAGGCTGGTTCTTGTCTCCGCGAGCTTATTGAAATCATGTGAATGCCATTTGTGCTTAATCCTACTGGGTGTGCCATGAAGAGAAGAGAGGCGGCAGCTCCTGAAGAGAGATGAGAGGACCGCAGGGGATTCACTTGCATCGCCTTGTCTGCCGAGAAAGAGCGAGAGACAGAGAGAGACAGTGGGAGAGAGAGAGCGCGCGCCTTCGACGGCTGACAGCCTAACCAAAAATACGTCTGGTAATTTGATTAGGTTACAATGACAATCTTTATTTATAGTGGGTCTCAGATGCAGGGAGGGGGTTGGCTTTTGTAGCGTCAGATTCATATTAACTGCCGCTGGTTTTCAGGGCTGGAATCTAAATAAAAACAAGCAACGCTCATGTAGCTAGAGGCTAATTACAGACAGCAGCGCGTGTCCGTCTGACGCCTGGCCCCAACCGCTCCCAACACTCGTTCGCCTCATTAGCTTTGTGATCACTCGTTTCATTTAGCGACGGGTTGGCTTCTCCTCAAAACCCAGATATCAGCGCATCGGAACACCTTTCATATGCACGACTGAGGATTACATCAGAGACGCTGCTGTTGTCGAAGCTTTTGAAATAATAATGCGGCAAATGCTAACGCCTCGGGATGCTATACACCTCATTAGGGCTCTGAGTAGGTAAAGGAGAGAGAGAGACAGAATGAATAGGAAACATGGCGGCGCTTGAACAACAGTGGTATTTATATTCATCCGTTTACATCAAATTGTTGCTTCCCCACAAAGCCTGAAACAGCAGCGGGGTTTCAACTCGGGGTTAATGAAAAGGTCGCCGGCGTCAAGTTACCTGCTCGTCTGTCGAAACAAACATTTCATTTGTGCGCCACATGTTTCTCAGACGTGACCCCAGTAAAAGTTGTTCAATAAATTTTACCGTCTGTT
>NC_139627.1:34368951-34381451 GCF_964638095.1 Poromitra crassiceps | reverse complement strand
TTAATGCCTTAATTTAGTGATCGTCATTGTAAAGTGTTACCCATCATACAGTGAGGGGGGGGGGGCGCAAGACCCTCCACAGCGTGAGGTGAAAGACACACCAGAGGATAGGATGTGGCCTGAGGTGAGCTGAATACGTTTCTAGCTGTGCAAACCACCAGAGGATGCCTGCATTCATTATGTCATTCATTCATGCTACCACATTTACCCCACGTTGACCTCATCCCCCGACCGTTCTAACACTAACAATACATAATCTTCATGTGTCAGACATTCAAATGAAAATACAGAAAGGCTTATTTATGCCTCCGTCGCACCTCGCGGATATGTGTTTTTCTGCTGCTCTATCAAAGAGCAGTCAGTCACCTCGGCCCTATAAATCACCCCCAAGCTGCACTTTGTGAAAACATGCCGATTAAGTTTGTGCAGCGTGGTCAGCCGGGACGGCAGTAAATTTCCCTGGTAACAAAGTTAACATTGATTCAGATATAAGCACTTGTCCGCGTGTAACAACGATAACCTTTTAGTAGATTTGGAAAACATATTTGACACCCATTAAAATAACGAATGATTTTTCTCCTCCCCAGAGGAAGGCGGAGAAGGTGTGTTTGGACAGGCGGGCGGGGGGGGGCTTAACATGCTGTGACTTCACGGCAGTCCTGCATGAGTCCTGCAGTGCTCACACACAGCTGAACGTTTGCCAACATGAACTGCTATGTTAAGGTTTCACATCACTTGCCCTAAAACTGAAGAGAGGGGTAGCCTAAACTAGATAAGATCTAGGGTGGCGATTCCGCAGACGAACACCATACCCCCTAGTCAACGAACACAATCCATCGACTGAGCATGCAAATGCAGAGTGATGATGTCATACCCACTGATGATGTCATACCCGACAATCTATCCTATGTATCTATCTATCTCACATGCACTGTGGCCAGTTGGATCGACCAGTTGAGCAGATCACTGATGTCATCACTGATGTCACTAGAGCAATTGTGAAGTCATCACTGATGATGTCACACACACACACACAAACATTGTGAGTTGCCTGACTGACCACTCTTGACATTGTGACATCATCGGTGCACACACGTCCACCACATCACTTGGATCACTATGAGGTGGGCTTCATCACACAGACCAGCGTACCACCCATAGGATCACTATGAGGTGGGCTTCATCACACAGATGCAGCAGCGTACCACCCATAGGATCACTATGAGGTGCAGCGTACCACCCATAGGATCACTATAAGGTGGACTTCATCACACAGACGCGGCAGCGTACCACTCAGGAGCCACTTCACAGGGCCACCACATCTTGCATGGGTATGTGACGAAATGATCCCTTAGGGCCCCAACCCTTTATTTTTGACAAAATGTTCCATAGGTTTATTGACAATTAAAGGGTTATTGTGCTTTTGGCTTTGAGTGTACCTGTGCTGTAAATCCTGTTATTGAGTCGAGCTACAGGTGAATCTATTTTTGTTGTGCTGTTGGCTTTGAGATGCTGCGCTGTAAATCATGAGTGAGTGAGTGTGTCTCTTAGCTATTATTCTGACCTTAATTGTGTGTGTGTGCACTGTGAGTAGGGCTGTGAATCTTCACTGGCCTCACGATTCGATTATGATTCAGAGGGCTACGATTCGATTCGATTACGATTATCGATGCATCTCGTCGCATCTTAAATCGATGCATCACTTTTTTCCGCAATACATGATTTATTTTTTCTCACTTTCTTTTTTCTCACTGTGTGCGTGGCTACTTTTAAAATAAAAGTGAATTTGGAATTGCATTGTATTATGACCCATAATTAAAATAAACAACTGCATGTACTTCCATTATATTTTATTTGGTTATAAAAATAAAAAATAAAGTTTTTTATAAACGATTTTTGACATTTGTGAATCGATGCAGAATCGTGCACGTCCGCATCGCGATGCATCTTATAATGTATTATTTTTGACACCCCTAACTGTGAGGAAGGGGGCTTTTATGCATCCAGGAACAGGGAACCGTCATGTGATTTCATTTCATTTATTGAGTTTAAAATTACAGCAACAACATTTCTGTAAATGTGCCAGTTTAGCTAGCTTGGCTACTTTTCAGCAGGTATGATCATGACAACTGCAGACATAAAATACATTGAAACAGGAGCAGAAACCTATAGTGCCACACACTTAATAAAATCACAAAATAACAGGGATAATAATTCATCAAATGTAGTTTAACAGAGGTTCAACCAGAAGACTATAATCTGCACTTTCACCTGAGTTCACTTCTTATTTCTCCAACATTTCAAATCTGCTCACACGCTCAAAATTAGCTGTCAACTTCCGGGCTTCAATTGAATAATCAGCTGTTTCCCTCCTGGTTTCATTTAACCAATAGCAAAGCTTCACATCACCTCTCACCTCACACACCTCCTTTGTAAGCCCATCACATTGCTTCTCACCCCCATAATAAGCCAATCGCAAGGCTGGTTGCTTATATATGCTTCTTTTTATCCCCTTCAGCCTCTAAACTTTGCTGCTGACAGTCTTGCACCCTCCACCTCCCCTTCTCCACCCAGTTTGCAGACCCATCAGATTCTTCAGTCTGAAGAGTCATCAGTTTTGGAAGGGGAGGCATCACCATCACCACCACCAGTATCTAGACTGGGGGATAGATTTGGCTGCTGCTCAGGGCTGATGCAGCTCTCTCTCGATATCTCCCTGATGTGGTGTCTATGCGCCAAAGACTATTAACAATACCTAATTCTCATCATATTCTGTAATGCATCATCATCAAGCAATTGTAATATTGTATTCATTCACTGGTCTCTAGTCTCTCCTGGTTGAAACATAAATCAAAGCACGTCAGGATGTTATAGAGTATGGTCGCAGACTTGATTGTCTCAACCAAGATTAGTTGACTGCAGGTCGTCTTGTCATAATCCACCTATGGACGGATTGCTGCTCTTACTGACGCTACGCGCAGATTGCAGCAACGTTTGTCGCGCGTAGACCCCGGCTGTCGCTGCTGCCCATTCATTTTGTATTGGATTGCGTCGCCAGGTATCCCAGCATGCCTTGCAAGGCATAAGCGGCGGACGGCAGCGACGAGAGGGGCCAGTTTGAAAACGACCAATTGAAGACAGCCAATCAGCTGCAGCACCAAGTGACTAGCAGGCGACGGCAGGCGTCTAGACACGACAAACGCCGCTGCAGTCTGCACTTAGCATGAGTGGGACCTGTTCCATAAGGAAACTCATAACTATCATGCAAGCTACAGTCCAGAGCCCCAGCTAGCCCGCGGTCTTTACGGGAGACAGCATGAGGAGACCCGCAGAGAATCGCCCTCATTTCAAGATAGATCCGTCACTAGACTGGTGCTTGTCATTGTCTACTTCAGCTTCTTGTGGTCAGCTTTGGGTGGGACTTCCTCATCCTATTGCAAGCTGTACTTGGAGAAATGGGTGACCTGGAACACCCAGGATCCGGTCTCAGGCCGGTACTCCTTGAAGTGCGCCCCCTGTCTATGCGATGCGTTCTCCAGCCAGCCTTCATAGTTCATGTCCGTCAGATGCTCTGCGCTCTGGATCGGACTGCAGGTCGTCTTGTCGTCCGGCCACACGCCGTCCAGGGTCACCTCCGCATGCCTGTTAAGCCCCTCCCCCTCAGCGGGCTTATTCTTGTCATCTGGGTAGATGATGACCTCCTTGCGTCTGAAGTGGACGATGTCATCCAAGTTCAGTCCGGTCAGCTTCACTTCACCGGGGAAGAAGACCGAGCCGTAGCCTTTCCTGCCGACAGTGAAGTTCTCCACCACACACTCTCCACTTTCGTCCACCATCTCTGCCAGCTCCTCCATGGACGGAATGGTGTAGTAGCCCGCACGGTTCAACACGATGCCTGCCGGGTGTGGAGACGGCTGGCTGTCAGGCTGCTCCTCCTGTCTCTCCTCCTCCAGAGACTCCTCCTCGGCCAGAGAGGCAGACACCTCGATGCTCACCTCCAGGTTGTTCCTGGGCGGTTTGTGCATGTTGAGGGCTGTGATGGCGTCTGGCAGGCTGGGGGGGGCGCAGCCCTGGCCCTGTGGGTTGGACTTGGTGATGGGGTTGACGTAGAACTGCGTGAAATCTGGGTCGTCGGCCGGCCAACCGCCGGGTTCCGCCTCCGCATGCACCTCCTCTTCCATGTGGTGGTGTCCGTTGTGTGAGTAGTCAGGTGGAGAGGCCAGGTCGTCTTTGCTGACTGGACTGCTGTACTGGCTGTTGTTCACGTTCTTCAACACCAGCTTCTTGATGCTCCTGGGTACGAAGGTTTCATTGGGGAGCGAGGGCTTGTTATTGTCCAGACCGGCAAACGGCTGCCACGTGGAGGATGACCAGGGCAAGGTCAGCACTTTGGGCCGAACTCGAGTGGCCGGCTGCGGGGTCAGCTTGTAGCGGGTGGGCGTGGTCAGAGTCTTCTGGGTCGTCAGATTGGTCGGCTTCAGATGCTCCTTCTTCTTGGGGTCAGACAGAGGGTTTCTGAATAGTGGGGAATCTCCGAACGGCGAGTAGGCCAGAGTGTTGAGCTGCTGCTGCAGCATGGCCTGCTGGGCTGCCAGAGTGTTGAGCTGCTGCTGCAGCATGGCCTGCTGGGCGGCTGCCACATTCGGGTCACTGAGCACAACAGGCTGATGCAGTGCTCCGAAGCCCAGACCGCTGCTGGCTCCACTGGCTCCAAATGTCCCCATGGTTCCTTGTTTGTTTTGGGTGCCCCCGAACAGAGACGTCTGCCCCATGCCCACTGCACCGAAACCGGTTCCCAGTCCAGTCCCCAGGCCTCCGGCGGCCGGCGTATTCCCAAACTGCCAGCTTCTGCCAACAGGATTGGCTCCAAAACTGAAAATGGAGGTATTGGTTTCTGTCCCCATTGTCTGGGGGCACTTGTTGCTGAACAGGCCGGTGCCAAATGTTGGGGCGCTGGTGGTGGTGGTCCCGAAATCTGCCGTATTGTTGCCAAATAAACTCTGATTGCTGGTGTTGGCCTGGCCCATGGTGTTGCCGAAGTAGGAGCCGGTGCTCTGCGTGGTGCCGGTGGTCTGTCCGAAGGGCTTTAACAGGCTGGTGGCCGCCGCTTGCTGCTGCGCCTGCTCCTGCCAGAGCAGGCTGCCTGTGGCCGCTTCGAACCCACGCGCACTTGTGCTGAAGCTGGTCTTGAAGGCCTGTCCAAAGTTGTTGCCGTTTGTGGGGACGAACAGGCCGCGGGCCATGCTCGCCGGAGCCGTGGCCTGGCCGAACATACCGCCGGTCCCCGCCGCCAGCATGTTGGGAAAGCCCTTCCTGCCCGCCTGGTAGTCCTCCAGCCTCAGCTCCTCCAGCGTTATGTTCTCGTACTCCTTCATGGCCACGATGCACTGGTGCCTAGTGATTCTCTTTTCATCACTTCCTGTCGGAGGGTTGAATTTCAGTGTGGTTCCCGGCTGCTGCGCTGCTGAGAAGCCAGAGCCTCGGAACAGGGAGCCAAACGGGTTGGAGGCAGTGTTGGTCACTCCAAAGAGCCGGCCGCTGGTGTTGCTCGTGCCGAAGCTGGAAAAAGATGCGGGTTTGTTCACAGCTAGGCAGCTAGCAGGTGAAAACAGGCTGGTGGATGTCCCGCCGGCCGCTCCGAAACCAAAGCCAGTGCTGGTGGAGGAAGTCACTGGCTGGATGAACATACTGGGGCCAAACAGTCCACCAGGTGTATTATGTGTGGTACCAAAAAGTCCTCTGGTGTTGGTGGTCATCCCGGAAGCAGAGGTCCCGAAGCCTCCGGTCGTCCCAAAGCCAGTGTTTTGTTGTCCGGTGGACGATGTGCCAAACCCCCCAGTTCCTCCTCCGAATGGAGAGTCAGAGTTATTGAACATATTGAGATCTAGAGTTGCCCGAGTTGCATCGGTCCTACTTATAGCATCAGCAGGGAAGGAGTTATGACATCACTGATTATGTCACAATGTGGGTGAAGCTTTTGCTCTGGAGATGCTGGATGAATGCGGGATGCTGGCACGAGGTGAGTGATGACTGCACAAGTGTGATTTAAGCTGTGGTGATGGGGCTTTATATAGTACCAGGAGAAGGGCATTTATGATGTCATAACTGATGTCATTTATGATGTCATAACTGATGTCATTTATGATGTCATAACTGATGTCATTTGGGAGAAGGGCATTTATGATGTCATAACTGATGTCATTTATGATGTCATAACTGATGTCATTTGGGCAACTGACGTCACCCTGGAGAAGGTGACGTGGGAGATGGTGACATCATTTAGTGATGTCATTTGGGCTGAGGGGTATGACAGCATGGGGTGTCTACCTATGCCTTTTGGTCTTCCATGATTGAAATTCAGTCTAAGACTACACTTCAATCATGAGAGACTTGTAAGACATTTTAACAATCTTTATTGAATCAGAATAGACAGTTTGAGTATGGCGTATGACTCCATGATGTGACGCTCCTCTTGCTATGAGAGAGGGGGGCGTCAGTGCTGTATGAGATAGAAAGTGCGCGTGTGTGAGTGTGCGCGTGTGTATGTAGAATTGTGTTCGGCCACAGCAATGCCATTTTACGTGCGATCGGGCTGAATTTTCAGGAAGTGTAAAGAGCACACCTGCAGGTGACCTAACGGAGACAGATTTTTTAATTCGGTAATTAGGGCAGATTAATTATCCTAATTACCTATAATGATAATTGCCCTAATTGACATCATCAATGATGACATCCCTCCTCGATGACATTGTCATTGAGTGCTTGAGTGACATCACTGATTACATCACCAATTCTATACCGGTAAGTGATTATCATCAGTGATTTATGATGAATTTGAGTGTGTCCCGGAGGCTTTGGAGACCACTGTTTTCCAAACCAGGGGGGTCTACTGTCACTCCCAGGGGGGTCTAACTCCTACGGTTCCACTAGTGTATAGATTTGCTGAAGTCACTCGAGCACGTTGATGAGCACTGATGATGTCACAATGGCTCTGCGTGTAAGTGATTTGTGACTGACATGATGTCAAAGACTTCACATTATCAGTGATGTCATAAATCACTGATGATGTTGTAACCATATTTATTAATATTTAATATTTATTAATAGTTATATTTATTATGTGACTGGTTACACTATGAAGGCCACAGATTTCTAAGAATTACTATTTGGTTCAGTTGAATTATCAGAATAAATAAACTAGCTTAGTATTGTAATACTACCTGTAGTTCACTTAAATTTCTCAGTTCTAATGTCAGTTGTACAACAGAATATCAATAGTCTCAGTTGTCTATTAGTTTTCTATTTCAGAGAACCATAGTTACATTAAATTAATACCATTATAAACAAAAGCACATACAATTACAATTGAAGGGTAAAATAATATCATGAGCTAGCAAAATAAATGTACATAAAGTGCAATTAACACCCATCCAATTAAATTGAATCCCCATATACATTAGGCTACAGTAAAATAATAGAGGCATTATGACGGTCACGTGCTTACTCATTTGTCTTTGCACCAGTAGTCTCGGTTTCCAGACGTTTGGTGAGCGGCGCCAACAGCGCCACCTAACCACCAAATTACAGTAGTGAAACGGATTAAGACTGAGAGCTGAGTCTATTGCATCAGAGGCCTACACGCACAATGGAGAAACTGCACTAAAAATGAGCCCCAGTTATCACTATAACCCTGCAGTGACTTAACAAAATTAAACAGCATTAAACACAACATTCCTGCTAATACTCAACTGACAAAACAGTGTCAGTGAGTCAGTAACAAAGTCTCCCTCAAAAACAAAGTCCCAAAATCATTAGAAAATGCCCATAGAAGTCAATACATTAATTGTTAGCTTTCTTAGCGGAGATTAGCATTCTCCATACAAGTCAATGCCTTCACCCTGTCTTGGCTAGCGGAGATTAGCATTAGCCTAGTTAGCTGCAAAGTTGCAGACTCACTGAAAGCAAGTGGTTTCATTCAGTGTAATTCACTGGCCCCGAACAGGGACCAAACCAAGAGGAGAGGACTCGGAGAAGTCAGCAAGTTAGTTGGACTAACTGGCAAGTTCTGTGCATCTTCGTTACTTTATTTCAGCTAAAAGGTATCTATTGGTTGTCCGTATGCCTGTGAAAGCCAGCTCTGCTATGCAGACAAACAGCGGTTGGGCAAACAGGCTGCGTGTGCTACGTTAACTTGGTTCATAGTACAACGGATGCTGGAATAAAACATATTATCAGAACTTACCACTTCAGTCCTACTTCCTCGCTCACTTCCAAGTCATCTCCTTTTTATTGCGGTCCCAAATCCAATATTCCATGAGACGGGTGTCGTACAGCCAGGGAGCACACAGACAGCCAGTCAGCCACTATCCATGTTATGTATGAACGCGGAGTGATACCATGCCAAACGACTCTAGCTGTGGTATATACACTGACCTAAAAAATATGGACAGAGCTATCCCATTGACTTTGGGCTCCAGTTTTGAGTTGAAGTGGTGTCGCCATCTTGATTTTTCGTCAGCAGAGTGGGAGGGAATGGGTTGACTCCGTGATCGGCAAGCTGTGCGATCACTGGACAGACGACCTGTTAATCACCCACTTTTCTATCCTCTATTTTACTCCAAATGGGCGAGTTATATAAAAATGACCCCTATACAGTTGTATAGGGGTCATGTGAAATTAGCTATTTAGACCAAAACTGTGTTAAGGACCAGGCTGTAAAGATGCTTAATCACTGTTACAAAGTTAACAGGGTGGTGAACAGGACCGACGGGACTTCTGAGCCCTGCCTCAAGTGGCCATTTGAGGAATTACAGCTTTCAGGGTTACTTCCTGGTCCTCGTGGGAAAACCTTGTGCCTTGCCCACTGGGTATATACTGCATAACTCAGAGCACATCTTTGCGTTCACACTGTTTTTAACTAGGAGACGCCAATCAGATTTCTTGATTTGCTTGATTTGAGAGAGCCATTTTATAAACGAGAGTATGTCCCTTCTTTTAGAGTTGATTTTGTCAGGAATATATTTTCACAATGTCACATTCAGGTTAGCTTCGACTTCAATGAGTTATGAAGAAAAGATCAGTCTTGGATTTGCAAACGTATCAAGGAAGAAAAGAAAGAATAAGTGGGCCTCTCATTTTTTCTCCCTCTCCCAAACACCAGGAACACATGTCAGTTGGTTGTGTGTTCTTCCCATCCAAGGTAAAATATTTTTCCTAGCAAAAGCAGCAAAGTGACAACTCCATCATTGAAAGTAGTTTGTCCTCTTGCAGTTCAGTGAAAATATTATGAGAAGCCGAAGAAAGAGAAATAGGGAGGAGGGGGTCGGGATGAGTGACGGACAGCTTTGACACTCCGGAGCACTTAGACAATTACTAACAGTTTCTGCCAGTCACCACATCTGACACAACACAAACACGCTGAGGATAATTTTACATTACACTGCCGGGCACGGGTCACTTTAAAGGAACACACTTTCAGCTTGCATTTCAAGGCCAATCATCCAAATTGGCCCCACAACCTAACCGGCTGCCTGGGTCTCTCTCTCTCTCTCTCTCTCTCTCTCTCTCTCTCTTTCTCTCTCTCTCACCCCCATACAACTCCCATAACAGATGATAACCGAGAGAGAGAGAGAGAGAGCGAGAGAGAGCGAGGGAGCGTATCTTTGAAGTGCAGCTGTCAGTCAACATGTTTCCAGAGTGGGAACTGCAAGGGTAAAATGGTGTACAGGTGTGGGAACAGACGACAGATGGACCCCACTAGGTCAAACTGGGAGGAGGGAGCTGGCAGTTCTGGTGAGAAAGTCTGTGTGTGTGTGTGTGGGGGGGGGGGGGGGGGGGGGCTTGGCATTTAAAGAGGACCACCACTGAATTGACTCAAACAAAAGTTAAACTATACATTGTGTAGGTGGAGGGAGAGATTTATGGCACATACCATATCAGTTTGGCTTGAAATATTCGCTTTAATGCACATTTAAATTCTGTTTACTTTTGCACTATAAATTTCTCCCTGAAAATGTATTGTCACAGACTAAGGCCCCAGTGGCAGTTTAGTGATGTGAATGCTCATTAAATCACATTAAATCTCATTAAATATGTGATACGCCAAAGCTCTATAGAGTTTGAGTTAGAAACATGTCAATGAAAACAATACCACCATAGCTTATTTGTGTATGAAAGTTCAGACAAAAATAATGTGACTCCATGAAATCAACTTTTGATCCATTGCCAAATGCCAATAGAGCATGACTCTGCAAATAAGAGTTTTAACTCTGGTTTGCAGTTCTGGAAGAGAGTTCTGTTCACAAATACTGAGTCAGCTGCAGGTAAAGGTTTCCCATCCTATAATAAGATTGCCTAGGTGGGCGGGTAGCAGGCGGTGTAAGTCACCTTTTCTGTCACGAAAGTGATGGACGTGACGTGTACATTGTGACATCATCAGTGACATCATCATTGATGCCATAAATCCCACAACATGGTGCGGCGCACCATCTCCAGAGTCTCTCTCCACTCTAGAAATTGAGCACGTGCAAGATTCCTAGTATGCGTATGTTATATAACATTTAAGTTCCATTGGCTTCATTTCATAATCAATAAGCTATAACAGATACACATAGTTATTGGTATGAGTTATTCATCATAATGGCAAACACATAGATAAATCCTGATCTATGTACAGACAGGCACTGAACAGGTCACGGTGACAGGCTGCATCCTCTAACACACATAGGCAGCCTTGGGCACTTTTCCTCCCTCCCCTCTGCTCCAGCTCTCCTAGCCAAAACATGTGTGCTCTCAGTCAGTAAGATCTTTGACTGTGTGCTAAATCCTTACTGTCCTCATGAACGCTACAACTGTCTTCCTATTGTGAGGCAGTCTCTTTGTAACCATTGTTACAAAGATGGCTAATACATTTTTGTGAGACAACTTTTATTTAACTTCTATTATTTTGATCTCAAATGGTTATATCTCAAAACTGCCCACCTTCACACTCTCTGCAATAGAGGTGTTGCTATGCGGGAGAAGAATGTTATTGATACAAATTACATTCTACAACAGTCTTAAACACAGCTGTATTCCCCTTAAGTTTTTGAAATACTGATTTCTCTCTCTCTCTCTCTCTCTCTCTCTCTCTCTCTCTCTCTCTCTCTCTCTCTCTCTCTCTCTCATATTTATACACCACTTCACATCCACCTAGAAATTGTTCAATGAATGCAGCATGTCATCTTCATGAAATATGCACGTCAGAGTTGCTTCACTGATTACTTTACTTTCCACTGATTCAGTCTGAACCTGCATCAAACATCCAATTGATAGGCATCCTTGTCAATTCATCGTTGGCAATTCGCCAGTGTCAACTGCCGGTTAAATTGTTTCTGTTTTCTTTTGGCTCAACATCTTTGATGACAGGCAGTGAAGCTAGCCTTTGAATCATTGTGTGCAGCAGAAACAATAGCTGTTGTGTGACACATTACATGATAAACCTCACTCACCTTGCCGCCAAATCCACAGTTGGCCGTGACATTAATATGATCCATCGGTGATCTCATCAGCAAATGACCAGACTCTGCCCCAAATCAGCATCAAAGCAATGTAATGGGGAATGGTCTAATAGGTAATGTAAAATATTAGAGCAATGAAATGACCCATGAAATGAAAAACACATCTATACATTTATAGCCTACATATCTATCACTACTGATAGGTGACCTCTTTTCCACCATGCCTGTTTTTGACCTGCTTGTACCTTCATCTACCTTCAATGACTCTACATTTGGAACAGCCGAAGTCACTTGTCAAATCTGACAATATTGTCACTTTTGTTCACACTAGCTTGGCCGTGCATCCAGGCTGGATAATTGTTCCCCAGATGTGAACATCCCCAGCCATCTCATCACGCTCCATTTTGATGTCTGTGTCGGCGGAGTCCAGGTTAATCTAAACTGAGCGTGGATTCCAAGAAAAATCAAAAACATCCTGAATGGCTGACAGTCCTGGTTAGCTGTGTGATTTCAGAGTGACTATGCCATCTCCAATGGACCTGGACCTCCTACTGATGAATGCTCATTGGAAATCCTTAGAGATCTGAGTTTAGACACACACACACACACACACACACACACTCTCTCTCTCTCTCTCTCTCTCTCTCTCTCTCTCACACACACACACACACACACACACACACACACACACACATGGATATAGTCACATAAACACACATGCCTGCATGCACACATGTACACACATATCATCAGAGAGAGAGAGTCCAAATTCATAACTGTCAATGAGGGACAGGTTGACACAGGGACTTTTTGAAGTGACAGAGTGGACCAGGCTTCCGCTGCAGACCACTTCTGATTGCTTCATTCTGCACGATATGGGTATTTGGCTGAGCTTAGATGTTCACTGGGAAATCACCATATTTTTATTGGTGTTATTTTTACGTAGTGTCTGTCTGGGTTGTTTGACTGGGCAAATTAATAGGTCTAATGGTTGGAATAATT
>NC_139627.1:34321451-34358951 GCF_964638095.1 Poromitra crassiceps | reverse complement strand
TTGCTGGGTGATGTGGGGAACTGCAGCGATCGATGGTACAGCCTCTACAATCCTCCTGCAGCGCAGTGATGCAGGCAGGTGCTAGGCTCAGTGCAGGGGGACATTGAAAATGTAGTGGGGAGAGATAGTCTCTCCACTCAATGAACCTGGGTTACAATGTAACCAACCGTTCTAATTTTGGCAGCAAGTATCAAGTTAGACAGTTGGTGGAAGACTACAGCATCCCCCCTGTAATGAGAGAGTACAGTAGTGTCTTGTCTTGTGAAACAAAAGTTGAAAGCTCGGGCACAGTTGACAGGGGAAGCATCTTTCTATCCACATTTACCCTAATGTCTATTTATAAAGCCATTGACTGACTACTACTCTTCAGGCATCCTATAAAAGACCAGTGCGAGCTGAGAGGCTGCATGTGTATAAAAGAGCAGTGCGAGCTCAGAGGCTGCGGGCCCTATCTTCCCCCTGGCCTTAGGTGCTAAACTGGCATTAAACGCAAAACAACACACTTGGCGCCTGCCTCGGGAAGATAGCATCATGTTTTTAGGCCCCGAAATGCGCTTTATGCCGAAGAGGCGTGACGCAGTGCCAGAATAGGCCAGAATGGGCGTTTCGGCCTTAAATACCGGCCTAACGCTATCTTCCCCCCTGGCGTTAATTTAGCGCTTAGCGCTTTTCAAAACCAGGCCTTATTCACTGCGCCGGCTCCCCTACCAAAGCCACATACAGACTCACATGTGAAATCTCCCAGCATGCATTGAGGCTAATACATTTTGACAAGAAATAGCAACCAAATCAGCCTAAGTAGGCTAAGTGGTAGATATAAATCATATTTATGTTAACACAATATGCAATTAAAGAACATTTCAATATTGGACAAAATAAAACGTAGAAATCAAAACAACCCTATGTGAAACATACATGTAATCCAGGTGGCATATATATCCATCGCAAATACAACGTGATATAGATGAGTGACAACCATAACAGTTGTACTGTGATGTCCGCTCCAACAAGACTTAGCTTACTTGACACGTACTTTTTCAATAAAAACACATTTATGCCATGACTTTACATAATGTAGGCTATATTTATGTTGCATCATTTAGCTTGTGCTGTGATGTGCAGGAGCAGCAGGTAGCCTACAAGTTATAAAACTAAGCCTGTCCTGAATGAGCTAAGTGCTTGTTCACTATTGTGAAAGTTATGTGTAGGCTATACAACATAAAGATCATGGAATTGGATGGTATCAGGAATGTCACCGATAGTTAACGTTCTATATTGTAGGCTAGGGAGACCGCATCAGCCCTGCTGAACAGATCTGTATTTGCCTGGCTGTAGGTTGAATCGTTTTATTCAGGCTGATCTGTGATGAGATATCCAAATTGGCATGAAGAGATGACACCATGGAGCCGCAACCCGGACTGGATTGAGTGGATCGGAGCTTGGAAAGGAAGAATGTCATTGCATAACTGCAGTTCACCAATGACCAGAGTTGTGCATAATTCTATGCTTAAAAGGCGTGGTTAAGTGGTTAACGCCGCGTGTAGCGCCAAGGGGACAATAGGGACTGCGCTGACCACGCCCACTAAATAGTGCTTGGCCTGGCGTTAAACGCTATTTTAAGGCCAGGGGGAAGATAGGGCCCAGAATGTGTATAAAAGAGCAGTGCGAGCTGAGAGGCTGCATGTGTATAAAAGAGCAGTGTGAGCTGAGAGGCTGCATGTGTATAAAAGAGCAGTGTGAGCTGAGAGGCTGCATGTGTATAAAAGAGCAGTGTGAGCTGAGAGGCTGCATGTGTACCTATTGATTAGCAGGCAGAAGCCCGTAAAGCATTTGGGAAACAGAGAGATGGGCAGCGATCAGGAAAGGTAGCATTCCCTCAGGCAATTTATAGACCCATTTGCCTTTATCATATGAAATATTCACCTTATTGTCCACGGTGTATGTGGTGAAAGCCTGGGTGCTGCCCTTAAGGCACAGGGCTTTAGCAATAAAATCCTTACAGGGTGAGAGGTCAAATGTGGGTATATGACATATTGTTATTTTACATGGTGGAGATGACCCCAGGGGGCTCTCATGAAGATTGTATAGACTCCTTCAATGCCTTTTGTGTTTTGTCCCATTTATATTCATATTTATCTCATAATGCCACAATGCGCTGTGCTCAGTTAGTAGACTGAAGATAAGAAACTCTTGCCAGCGCTGACTTAAAGGCTCAGTGCAAACGGATTCATCGCCTATGGAGTCATGAGGTCATGCGGAAACACGCAGTGCGATATGCATGCTGCTGTATGAATAATACATCCAAATGTACATTTATTGATTCTTAATTTCAATCCGTTACATTAGTATTTAACTTTTAATTATGTAAGAGCATTGTAGAATGCAAAGACCATTTCAAAGATCAAACATTTCATTATTATTCCATCTTAGTCTTGTATTTTCGTTTAGATGTCTTCTGTGGCATATGTGTGGGTTGTGGGTCCAAAAAAACTTGATCAAAAAATAACTGAAGTAGCCAGTGCACCTTTTAAAATCTGACAGTGAATTTGCTGTTCTTATATTGACCAGAACAAACACTGGATACATACACTGCACTAGTATCATATGATTAGAGATGAGCCCAGACCTGTCTGGTCAAATCGGATCCTTTTTCCAGAGCGTACCCTGGGCCAAGCGTGATTCATTTGGCTTATTGTAGTAAAGTTACATGACTCACCCTTACTCACCCATGAATCTCTCAAGTGACAAAAGCAGGCCAATGTTTTGACCCAAATTGATAAAGGAGCACAGGTTATTCTTTCATCAAACCGAGTATTTAATGTTATATCTTATCAATCAGCACTCTAAATCCCTTTTTACCGTTTTAACACTTATTGGGATTTAGTGAATCCATAGCTGTAGTTGCATTAGCTAACAATTTCTTTACACAGGAGGAATGGTACAATTACTGCAAGGTCATGTGTTGTAAGGCGATATTGTTAATTCTGTTGGATTGAGTGGGGCCCTTTCTTCAGACAGGTTTGAATGTGCAAAGTATGATTGTTAGGTTATTGACATTGTAACTTATAACACAGCAATTTCTGTCACAGGCACAATTGCTTGAAAGGCGGTCATTACGGTTTTACCAACAAAGTCTATTTGAGATCTTGGCCATACTTTTAGAAATGAACGGCAATAGAAATCAGGCTGATGTCCTGAAACCTTTAGTTTTTTCTCTTGTTGTTACTGCACACAGAGCCGCTCACCATATTTTGTGTCAATTCCGTTTTCTACAACCAAGATGGCAAAGTTCCCCCGAGGACAAGAATCTGAATTCAGTCAGTCAGGTTTGACCTGTTGGCCTCAGTCAGAAAGTATCCTGGGTTTAGACCAGAGACTCGTAAGCTTAATCTGTTAGGCCAGTGTTAATCCACACTAAAATCCCTTTGTGGACATGCAGTGGAGAACTCATTCTCAATGACTGAATGTCTGCTTGACAGAAGGAAAGTAAAGGTGAAATTCAGCATTATAGGCTACACACCTGTACTGTCTCTTCCTTATTTCAGACCCACCATGCTCATTGTTCAACTCACAGGGCCTTTTATTAAAGTGAAAATTCAAAATCAAATATGAACCTTCGGCTCCCTGTTTAGTCTGAGAAGAGCTGAAACTTGGCATGAAGTTGCCGGTTTGTTTCCCTTCCAAACAGACTGGCAGTGATCAGATTTGATTTGTTTTGATCAGAGGGAAAATGTTTTCTGTGTCATATTTGCATTTTGCTATATCGACAGCGGAACCGGAAGTTGTTTTCATTTGCATCGAAATGGATTTGACCCTCAGACTGGAAATGGCAGATAATTATTTTCCCCGAAGTGTTCCTTGTTTGCGGGGGGGAACGGAGCAGAGTACGGCGCAGCAGCAATTGCTCTAACATGGCTTCCAGCACAAATTGCAATGGTGGGCTGTTTGCTTTTTCATTAACATTCAGCCTCTGTCTGATTGCCCCGAATCTGTGAGGCTCCTTCTTCTACAAACCCCTCCCAGCCACCCTGCAGAGGAGAGGGGGAGAGGAATCCTGCCAGCCCCCCCGCGGTGCACGTCTATGGAGACCAGAGACACGGGAGAGGTTCATTGTTTGATGTACACACACAGCGATGCAGTTTGGTGTTATTATTTTTCGCCCAGATGAGATACATTGTGGGACGGCTTGTAACATGAGCTGGAGGAGAGGAGAGGAGAGGAGAGGAGAGGAGAGGAGAGGAGAGGAGAGGAGAGGAGAGGAGAGGAGAGGAGAGCAGAGGAGAGGAGAGCAGAGGAGAGGAGAGGAGAGCAGAGGAGAGGAGAGGAGAGGAGAGGAGAGGAGAGGAGAGGAGAGGAGAGGAGAGGAGAGGAGAGCAGAGGAGAGGAGAGGAGAGCAGAGGAGAGGAGAGGAGAGGAGAGGAGAGGAGAGGAGAGGAGAGGAGAGGAGAGGAGAGGAGAGGAGAGGAGAGGAGAGGAGAGGAGAGGAGAGGAGAGCCTTACTGTGCATCTCAGAAGTATTACATATGCAAAGAAAAATGACATAAAACATTAAAATCAAAAAGGATTACAGTAATTTAAAATATCACAAGTGTTTCAAGCAACACACAAACTCATAATACACACAATATCAAGTGTCAGGAATCTGGCCAAAAATATTTAATTGAGTTCGCTTATTTCTCAATGCATGGAAATGTATTAGCGCTCATGGGCCAATTTGGCCAAGAGCATTTAGAAAAACTGATTTGAACAAGAGAATGAATGGTTCAAGTATTATTCCTTAATTTCCTCACATCATACAAAAATTGGTTCATGCTTACAACCCAAGATGGCTTCCTTGCCAGTAGGATATTTAAACAACGTGCAAAGTCTCTTTCCCGGCTTTGGAAATATATCAGAGGTAATTCTCTGTCAAACAGATGTTTTGCTGAGCCACATCAAAACCAAAAGCTTCTGAGAGATCTCCAGGCAGAGTGTTGAAAGTTGAAATCATCCCAGTGACCTTTGCGCCACCTTAGTCCAGATTAGCATAAAGCACTCTGGGTGACTGAGTGTGATATTAAGCGGCAAATACAGATGTTGAAAGTTGCTCTGTACACCCAAACAAAGAGACCTGGAGGATCGACTCACTTATCCTGTTGGAAACATTTAACATAATCCTCATTTGGTGCGACATTACTGAAAGCGATTACGTTTTCCATAAGCTAGGCTTGATGTAGCAAAACTGTTTACAAGAGAGCTTGATTTTCCCTTTCTTTTCATTGTCTATCGCTAACAAAGTGTTTATCGACTAACTTCGCCAGTCCTCTTCAATCTCTCACTTTGACTGCTTTGTCAACAATGCATGACAAATGCCAGTAAAATGTCACCGCAGGCCACCTGCTTCTTTACTGCGGACAGTAACAGGCACTGAGATGAGGAATGTGAATTCGAGACCTCCTGGCCATCTGAACGAAGTCAAGCTAATAGTCTTGGAATTTACTCTGATGGTCTGTTGGGATAGTTTGCTAACATTTACCGTTGACAGCTGTTTCGATTTCTCAGCTTAATCATATTTGCTTACCCGTCTAGATTCAATATTTGTAAATATTAGCATAACCTTTAAATGGTTTGTGCTCGCTAGCTAACTGGTGTTGACTACAGTAGTTCTGCATATGGAAAAATGGCGTCTGTAGTCTGCAGAGAAGTGAGGCACCCCCTGGCTGGAAGTAACTGCTGTTTGGTTGGGATTATTGATCACATTCATACGCAATGATCATTTTCTCTCTGCAGATTTGTTGTCTAAATAGTTGTTTGAAGCTGTGTAATTAAAATAGCTTTGAAGAAGACCAGTGAATATGCTCTGACATTTTGAGAAGCACATTTTTCAAAACAGCTCTAATTGAAGTGTTTGTTACTCAGCACTTCAATGAAGGACATTTCAAAATGAATTATGATATTAAACTGCTACTGAATGTTCATTTAGTTTCATACCCTATCCTCCATGTTTCACTGTAAAAAGAGAAAAAAGAAAAGAAAAAGAAATATGCATTTTTTTTTATCATAAGCAAACAATTTATATTTTTTAAACCCACTTGGTAATATAATTCATGTATGGTATGATTGTGGACACTTCACTTTATTAACATACAAGCTATTTTATTTATTACCTCTCATGTATGTATGCTAATTAAACAGGCATTTGTTTTATTCCCACCTCGACCATATTGGCTGCCTGTGATGCAATGAGATGAGGAGGAGGAGAAGTAGCTGTAAAGTCATAGTTTCATTATATTGGCCCAAATCCCACTTCAAGAACAAAATAATCCAAACAACTGGCAGAACACACTATCCAATTGCCTAACTCCAATTGTTTTAACCACGACAGTTTTTGTTTTAAAACCAAGGGGTGAATTAATTGTCTCCTTATTGACATGTTCATATAAGCAAAATAGTTACAGTAGCAGTGTATATGAATTTTCTCAGTTGATTGGAAAAAAATTAACCTCCAAAAAAAGTGGATTACAACCCTGAAATGAGATATCCAAATGTATTTCTTAATTGTCACTGACAACTGGCTTTTTAAGTTAAGTCACTTAAAAACATTTATCATCAAGTCATTTCAGCTTTAGTTCAGTGAATGATTTATTAGGTGTTCTTATAACATAACAAATACTGTAAAGGTATTAAGGATAAACATAAGTTAACTCAAATTAATTCTATAAGCTCTTTTGGTGATTTATTTTTTATTTTTTATAGTGAAGCAGGGTAATTTCTGCTTGTCTTCAAGCCGATACTGCTCCTTGCTCGCTGCTCCTGAACGCAGCCTTCCCACAGAGAGAGCAGGGCAGGAGGAGAGCAGGGAAACACTCCAGTCCTAAATACTTTGAGCCCACTGGATGGAGCTGCAACGACACTCCGCAAGAGAGAAGCCTTCTCTAACCACAGCCAACCAGGAGATTACAAACCCAAACCCAAACACTCTACTGAAAATAGAAGTTGAACATAGCAGCCATTAGATATAATATAATATAATATAATACTGCACATCTCTTATTGGTCCTTTTTAGCCATTAGAGCAGTGATTGTCAAAGTCAAATAAATCTCATTACATGTAAGCAATGCATAAAGTGATGAAGGTTGAGCAAAGAATGTGACCAGTTATCTCTTAGCCATGCAGTGTTAGACCTTACTACAACTTTAAATAGGATTAAAATCACATTTTCTGTTTGCCAGAACATAATATGGAGAACATTTTCCTGGCCAAAGTCTTAATTCTCAATATTTATAGATGGTGCTGATAGCACATAGTAATGACTCCAAATTGATGGGACATTACATTGCAATAGAACAGAAAGCTCTTAATGTTTTTATTAGATAACTAATTTGGACAACAATAACACACGTGAAGCTGAAAATCACATGCTAATGAGTCTGGTGTAAATTGCTGGTCAGTGGGAACTTAATGCCCCACTTTTCTTTTCGTTTTCCCATTTTTCTCTGCAGTCTTTCAAATGTTGAAATCCTCAACACTTTCCACTCTCACTGCAAAAAAACACAACAAAATGTTGACCTGGACTTAAGATGTTAGTTTTAATCTAGTTTTGCACTGTCGCTGACTGCAGATACATTTATGAGCATTAGCCAACAAAGCAAAGTGAAGCCTAGCCCAAACAAACTGGGATGAAAGGCGCCCTTTGATCCATGGCCGACCGTGGTGACATCAGCACTTGAGCTCGATTGTTTTCAGCTGAGGTTTCTCTGGGTGGCTTCACTTCAAGCTCATACTGAGGCTGCCGGAGCGGCCGGGATTTACTTCGGCTTTAAGAACCGCAAAGTTAGTTCACAAACGACTTTCAGCTAAACTACAATAGACGCTTGAAAGTACTGTGATGTAGCCTGACAAAAGCTCTTGCGCCGTGGCGTCGTAGACCCGGCAGCACGGCCGTGGTAAACATATCCGCTGTCTTCTCTGGCCTAACTAAGCTCTCGTCATTTGGCACCACGAGCAGAGCTGTGCCAAGCCTCATGTTGAGGCAGCGACGGCTCACATTCCGTCTGATCATAGTTGTGTGTGACATTCAAAGAGGATTATGGGAATGAAATGTGATAAAAAAAACTATTTTCACGTGACCCCTGAGCACTTGACCTCTGATCGGCTAGCGCAGCGTTGCACCGAGGCTGAAACCTCTCTGGGACTCTGCAGGTTCGACAATCCGTCTTCGTGCTTTTAGAAACCAGACGTGCGTGAGTCACAGTTGATCTCTATGTTGATCCCAATAAGAAAAGCAAAACGGAAAAATCTGATGCCGACCCCATAGCAAATCAACTGTTAACTGTTTAATGTGCTCGTGGTATGTCCGTCCCTGCACTGTGTGCTATATGAAATGCTACATATGAAATCACAGTGTTTTATAGAGCCCGACCGATATATCGCTCCACCGATATTATCGGCCGATATTGGCCGATAACCAATATATCGGTATCGGCCGATATGTTGGCCAATTTTTTTATTTTGTATTTTTTAAGTCATAGACAACATGTTGTATATATTTGATATTTTTTCTTAATTCAAGTTATATTTTCTATTTGTTCTATTTGTGCTTTTGTATTTCTAGTTATTTATAATTATTAAATTCCCAGTTCAGTTTACTGTTTCATTGCATTGATGTCATTTTGGACAATAAAGTTTATTGATAAGCTGTAAAATATCCTGCCTACATTACATATCTCAAGTCATGTCAAGTCATATCTTTGTCAAGTGTTATATATTTGAGGGATCATTGCAAAAACATTGTGTAATATAATGTGTATATTTAATATAAGAATATCGACCGATATATCGATATCGGATTTTTTTTACTCCAGTATCGCTCGGGCGCTAGTGTTGTATGTTGAATTAGGCTACTGCAAGCAGAATGTTTGAGGGAATCCTAGCACAGGTCACCAGAGGAAAGAAACTATAAACAGGGACAACAAGGATTGTGCCCCGATTCCCTTCTATAAAGCAACACATTCACAGACAAGGGAAAGCAAAAACGTAATCAACAATAAAAACATTCAGACACAGACGTAAACATAATACTTTGCACAGCCGTGGTTTAACTATAGCCATGTCACCCCACTGTTACACCCCCCCCCCCCCCCCCCCCCCCCCACACACACACACACACACACACACACACACACACACACACACACACTCAGGTCCACTATTATTATATTATTGTGTATTTGTTACTGGCGGCCAACATAAATATCTTGATGTGCTTGAACATGTTGACAAAGCAGCCATGGCTCATTGGAGCTTGATGGATGGCTGTGTGTGCCTGGCTAATTATTAGTACACATAAAAGGATGCTGTTATTTCCAGACCTGGCCCAGCGGGCCCCAGCCAGACGGGTCACTGGGTAAATACGGAGCCATCAGTCTGCGACTATATCACTCAATCTTGATGTATGAGCAAAGAGGTACAAATTAAACGTGCAGCGACCTTCTAGGGGGTACAGCGCTCAGCGGGACGCCATTTGGGCTAATTCCTGCGTGGGGTTCAGACAATAGGGCACTATACCACATGCTGTAATGACTTTGTGTACACACATCTGGATTTAAGCTCCCACAGGAAGCGAATACACTTGAAAAAGAGGCCTACCATTATAACTGTGCAAAATTTAGTATGTGCGGGTAAAACAAGTGGAGGGAGTGTGTACGTGTGTGTGTTTGTGTGTGTGTGTGTGTGTGTGTGTGTGTGTGTGTGTGTGTGTGTGTGTGTGTGTGTGTGTGTGTGTGTGTGTGTGTGTGTGTGTGTGTGTGTGTGTGTGGCGGGGGGGCAATAGTTTCAGATGCAGATGTACAGGCATGAAAATGTGCCAACTATTGACCTCTTCATATCATCTGTTCAAAGTTAATCATTGCCATTGAAACAGGGAGAAAATTTGCTCTTTGGAAAAGAAGGCAGTGAGCTCAAAGAGGATTAGATGTCCTGTATATCCCTCAAATCTCTCGCTTTGCCTACCATTTTCCTTCAATCCCTAAGCTTCCCACTCCGGTTACAGCCATCTTGCTTCTATTTGACCATGCTGCAGTCCCACTTTCCATACCAATACTATCTCTGTCATTTTGACGAACGCGGACAGAGCGATAGAGAATGTAGGGCTCCAGATTCGGGGGATAGCGCCGAGCTGCTGCATCTGGATTTTATAGCAGCTCAATTTTCTCTGTTGGTGTGCGGCTCAGATTGGATGTGATGAGCCGGGCGAGCTGACACGGAGTCTGCGTGAAAGTCAGCCCTATAGACTGATATTGATATCGATCCACAGGTCCAGCGTCAGACAGCTGCTGTGCATCAGCCACAACACAGTGTGATACACAGAGAGCACAAATTTGCATCAGGTCATATACCAGCACAGGAGGGCAGGGTTACCGTTATTGTCTTGAAAATCTTTCCAAATCAAGATTATAATCTTGTTTGTGTTCTTGTGTATACTGAATTACAAAGAAGACATATGTATGTGTTTTCCACAGCAGCCTTGCATAGCTTCACCCATAATAACCCCAAATCTGTTGTGCGGCACACAAGTTCTAAAAGTATTTTAAAACTCGAGTACAAATATTTATAACTTTATTGATAGTTTACTTGTACAAGATGTACATTCATATTTTGTGAATCAAAAGGGGAAAACATAAACTGTACGATGATGGTTCATGTTTAGGCATGCTTGCATAATGAAATGATAATAATTGCAATGGGTACAACAAATTCCATGGAGTATTGTTAAATTCAACCATCCCTGAAATGTTTGTAAACTCGGACACGCTACATTTTAGGCAAACAATGCACTACAGCCACACCTCCTAATTCAAATTTAACACTTAAAAAAACCCATACAAAAATAAATGCAAAGCCATGTAAAAATGTACACTTGTAGTTCAACTATTTCATCTTTCATAAACTTTCAGACAAAATAATAAATAAAACACCCATATGTTTAATTTAAAATGGAGACATAGATAAACAATTCTAGATGGAGGTTTGAGAACAGAGAAAAGGTTGGAAACTGTTAGCGGCAGACCTTAGCATCTACATATTTCAGGGAGCTACGACAGCAGTGTTTAAAGGTTCCCAAAATAATGTTTGAATTTCAAAACCTCTCAAATTCTCTTAATTTGTCTGGAACAATTTGTAAATATGGTTTGGATTATTTGGAAATGAATGATGAAATGTCACATGTAACATGCAGAATTAAGCTAATCATACTGAAAAACAACTGCTTCGTTTGGATTACAATAACGATTTGTGGATTTTTGTTATGAACATTTGCCAAAATCGTAAATGTTTTTTTATGTTCTTCTCTAATGTGTAGAGCGGTGGAGAGATTTTTATTTTATTTTTTCAGATAATAAGCAGTTCATTTCTGCAGCATCAAAACATGTGTTTCCTCAGCAAGTAATAACTGTACCTGATGTATACAAAACTGAATACATAGGAGTTTATGTGGGATATGGCACATGGTTGTGAATGAGTTTTCTTAAACTTAACATAATATACACTGCCTTAGAAAAACTGGTGTGTTTGGCAAAGAAATTCAACACTCCAACGATATCAGTGCTTGAAAAATGACTGAAAATCATTGGGTCTCTTCATCATTGAGGATTAACTGCTAGTTGTTTTTAATTTTTTCCTATTTACAGTATTGCACTTAAACTGCACACCATTGCATTTCAGTTTAACTGATGCTTTTTCTTCATATTTTCAGAATTACAAAAACGCAGTTATACCCTTTATCCAAGATAATGTCCTTTTGCTGATAGCATGATGATATCAAATCCCCCCTCAATTAGTAAAGTAGTATCTGCTTGTAGTGCCATTTGTAAACACCCACATACAAGACCTGAAGTGCAAAGGCTATGTTCACTTCTTCACCCAGGATACAGCACAATCAACAGAAAGGAATAAGGAAAGAGCGCACAATGTGAGGAGAAATGCAGAAGGATGTCTCACTGACACATGCCCAGCAACACACAGAGTAACGAGTCTGTCCCCTCCTCGGCCAAGAAGAAAGGATTTGTAGCTTTTTGTTCTAGCACAAGTCCATAGCATATAGGGCTGTCAAACCCGAATGGAGACCGGTGACCTTTCACTTTATGGGTGGGGGCGGGAGGAGGGCGGTTGGGGTAGTGGGCATGTTGAATGGCAGTGTTAAAAACAGTTGTTGATCAGCAATATGTCAGGTATGAATAGAAGGCCAGCCCCAGAAAGGTCTGTTATCCTCCATTAGGACTCATGCACTTGGCAGCAGCAGGGAACACAGTGGTTGGAGACAAATATGGCCATTTTATGTTTTATATTTGCCATTAAATTTTTTGTTTGTTTGTTTGTTTGTTTGTTGTTGTTGTTTTTAAGTGAGGGAGGTAAAGGTGAAAGCCGTTCCAATGCCTCGGCGGTGTGTGGGTCTGTCCGTTTCCCCCCATGCTCAACCCCTGTGCACTGTCAACACGGCGGCCATCGGCATCAGAGAAGCTCTAGTTTGGGGCCCTGCTGCTGCCTGCCCGTTTGCTTTGTTCTATAACGTCTTCTGGTGTGGAGCGGCCGGCCCCGGCCCTCACACAGACATCCACATGTGTTTGTACGGTCCTGGGGTTGTGATCTGTGCCTGGAGTGGACTGAGCCACTGGCCCCGCAGAAGTCCTGCCTGTTGGGCGAAAAGTAGAAGGTGATTTCATTGGTATTTAATGACCGTTCTCTACAAGTGGTTTGTTTTGGCAGCTGGTTTTGTGACAATTTTCTCGCTCCCTCCTTTCCTTTTTCTTTCTTTTTCTTCCTCCACTGTTCTCCCCCTTTCTCTCTCACACACACTCTCTCTCCCCCCTCTCTGTCTGCGTGTCTCTCTTTCACTCTCACTCAGTCAGTCAGTGTTTTTGTTTAGTTTAGTTTTAGCTGTGAGTGTCATGGCCCTTTCACAGGCTCAGTCTTGTGTGAGAGGCCGATTATGGGCATCAGGCGAGCGGAGGGGCAGCCCGGTGGGGTCAGAGTCCCAGAGCCTCGGTGTGTTTTCTTGCCTTGAGTCGCAGGTCGGCGATGCTCGAGTTCTTGCTGTTGCTTTTGGCAGCTGCCGCCACCGCCGCCGCCGCCGAAGCCGAGTCGGCCAGCGAGGCGATTGGTAGTCCAAAGGGAGGGGGCGGGAACATCAGGTAGGGAGCGTGAGCGGCCAGGTGAGGGTGCAGGTGGGGGTGGGAGTGGGCGACCCCCTCCAACTGGAGCTGGGCTTGGACCTGCGGGACAGCCAAACACATACCCCGGGTTAGTCGCTCGCTCGGTCCCAGCCCCTCAGGCCATGTGCGTGCGTGCGTGCGTGTGAGGAGGGTTGAGGATTTAGGTTTCACAGTCTAACACTATTAAATTCCCCCTCAAGTTGGACCCCCTCAAAGCGGTTGCTTACAGTGTGTTTTCTAAGAAAATAGTTAAGGGCTGCACTCTGAGCTTTAGCCCTATCTTCATGTCAGCTATTCTAAAAGTGAATGAATCATACATTGCGCTCAGACACCACATCCAATTTAATAGTCTAGAATCAAAGTCTTTCTAGGACCCAGAACAGATTTGTTTAATTCAGACTGAGGACTCCGTTATATCCTTGGAAATATGCAGCGTCTTGTGATCCTGATTATGTATTCAATTGCATAAATAAACAATTTTGCGCTTAAAAGATATTCACATATTTGGATTTATAAATATTTATCCAGACATATTCCTGAGCAAAGGGGAAAAAGGAGTCGTAAGGAGCATGGAATATCACTTTTCACATTCTTGGCAATTATTTTATGAGAAGTAGGTGAAAATGAGGCATCCTCGTACTTCAGAGAGAGAACTGAGCTGCCTCTTGCCATTTCGCTGCTGTTTCAAGCACCACAGGAAGAAGTAGGAAAACTAGAGTGTTTCACGTTTTCTTATCCAACCAAAACACAACTTCAATTCATGCAACGTATAGTCAAAGTTTTACCTTGACTAAACATTTCAGCTAATTTTTCACTTAGTTTGCTCCCTTTCAAAATGGCCTAAAACACTGAAAATGAGTCAAGTTTAAGTTGTTAAAGTGAAAGGGAAAATTAATCTAAACAACATTATATGCCTTTTGCAAGGAGATTTCTTTACGCTTTCATACCTGCTCAGCATTGCAATGACATGCGTCCCAAACACAACCTGCTGCAACTGTGACTGAATATTCCCAAATGGCATTTGATAAAATACAAAGAACTGATGGAAAGCCAAAACACTCCCTCTTGAAACTTTATTTGTGAACTAATGATATCTGTTGCTTTTCTCTGTATACTGGACAAGACGGAAACGGATCAGTCTCTATCACAACAGGTGGTGGACATTTGATGTGTGTGTGTGTGTGTGTGTGTGTGTGTGTGTGTGTGTGTGTGTGTGTGTGTGTGTGTGTGTGTGTGTGTGTGTGTGTGTGTGTGTGTGTGTTTTGTTTGTCTCTTGCTTTATTTTGACAGTTGACATTGAAGAGAGGCAGGAAAGATGGGGGAGAGAGGGGGGACAACATGCCACAAAGATCCTGAGCCAGATTCAAACCCACGATGTTGCGATCACATGACATGTACTTTATCCAACCGAGCCACCAGGTCGGCCCACTTACTTGTTTATGTGCATGCGTTACAATGTCACATATATATGTCATGTGTGTGGTGCCTGTGTGCCCTGCCTTGTATATATAGTGAAGCTCTCTCAGTATGCAGGCCTCATGCCTCCACCCCTGCCAACGCAGCTCAACGGCAATATCCATCAGAGCCCACTCCATTCCCTGCTTTCATCATCTCTTTTATGTGCTCGCGCCTGCCGCACTGTTGGCTTAATTAGGCCGCTGCTTTTCACAAGGGCGAAGCAGACAACGCAGCGGCCGGGACGCAACCGCAGATCAAATGTCTCTGTCCACCTCTCCTCTTCCCTCCCTCCCATCACACCGCGCCCGCCTCACCCGCTCAACACAGCCAGGAGGAGGTGGAGCCACCCCAACCCCCCATCTTGACCCCTCCATACACACACACAGAGGCTCTATGCATATACATGTAGCTGCATGAAGCCTATAGGTTAATGTGAATTTATACATTTAGAACGCCTAATATGCCGCCACCCACGCACCTATACTGTATGCAACCAGCTACACACACACACACACACACACACACACACACACACACACACACACACACACACACACAGTCACATCATGTGGCTCTGAATTGTTCACCAAGCTGTTCACTCATTCCACCCGCTGTTATGGATTTGTGTTCACCCCTGCACTCCAAGACGCCCAATAATCATTTTTGCTGTGAAATTATGCAACCATGTGCTGGGTAACAGTACTCAATACCTTTAAGGTATGGACCGAAATGACCCAAAAAACTTCTCCAGTCAAACAATATCTGTAATCGATCCTTTTTCTACACAGATCTAGGGGGGGAAATAGTTTGTATGGTTTTGCTCGCAGCCAATCACAGCAAGCGTTCTTCTATTTAATGTGGTGTGTGATTGGCCCACTACCGCAGCAGATACAACCCATACAGTCTGTGGTGGTTGAGCACGATGGACTCAGTAGAGAGAAAAAAAGTATTGAATGAAGTATGGGTATCCGTATCACTTTAAGTGTACTCGTGTATACTGGTATTGTAATTTTTTAAACGATACCCAGCCATACAAGATAGCCTACAGTATTGATCTTTGATATACATATTCTGTAATCAGCCGCTCTCAAACTACTGCTTAGATGCGTCTAAATCTCAAGCCTTGTCAACCCCCGCTTATATGGATATAAGGACATGGCCTACCTGTTGGAAGGGCATCCGGAGGGCACCCATATTGACATAGGGTGCTACTCTGCACGCGTCAAGGTGACTAGCAGTGCCCAGAATAACACCTGCGGAGAAGGGAGAGATGTCTGTCAGACAGCCAGACAGTTGTTGTTGTGTGAGATCAGGAGGCAGCAGGTCACACATTTCCACATGCAGTTAAAAATAGTTAAGAGGAATGTTGGGTTTTATAAACAACATGCATGTGTGAAATCCAAAGTCAAGACCAAACCAAGCACAATGAACATGTAAAAGAGGAAAAAGAGAATTCAAACTAATAAAAACAAATACAAATAAAAGTAGAAGTCACATTTACCTTTGTGCATCTGATTTTCTTGTTTTCGACATTTTGCTCTTCTGTTTTGAAACCAAACCTGTAATTGAAATTGTAGACGTAAAATATTAGTCATACTGAATACTAGATAACAATAAAAAATTCAGCAAAAATAAATAAATAAAATATATATCATTGATATCACATTCATTGTCAGATAATTTTATAAATGACAGACATGTGATAAATGTCTTTATTTGACCAATACAATCCACCAATACATATTTTGATGTTAATATTAGAATTTGTAAATAGGCTACTCATTTGTAATCTAAAAATACCCATCAGTCTTCAAAACTACAATAGGCCCACCTCTGAATAAACCAATTATCTATATAGCCATAAGGCAATTTTCCTTTTACTGGACTAAAATTAAATACAGAAATCATATTAGAAAAAATAGATCGATATGCAAATAAGACGGAAAAACTTTAGCAGTTGTCAAAGAAATAGCAATGATAACTAGTCCAATATCATTATGAGGTAAGGAAAAACAACACAGGCACACTAAGTCCTTATAATATTGCACGAATTATTATTATTAAAAATCACTACAAACGCACCATTGAGTGCCACAGACACATAAGTCCCTATAGGAACATTACAGGACTGTTGTAGTGATATTTCGTTTGGGTGAGAGAGAGAGAGAGAGAGAGAGAGAGAGAGAGAGAGAGAGAGAGAGAGAGAGAGAGAGAGAGAGAGAGAGAGAGAGAGAGAGAGAGAGAGAGAGAGCGAGAGAGAGCGAGAGAGAGCGAGAGAGAGAGAGAGAGAGAGAGAGAGAGAGAGAGAGAGAGAGAGAGAGAGAGAGAGAGAGAAAGAAATGCTCCATTAACCTTCCAATTTGCTGACTGGCTTTGAAGCCGAGGCTGCAGGCTAGTCTATTGTTAATCATCATCAACCTAATTTGCCTTGGTGAATAACATTATCTCTCTCCCCTCCGACCCCGGAATGATTCTCGTTTACAGTTGCGAAATTAGCGATATGTCGGACCACGAAGGGGCAGACTGATGATGACTCAAGGTGCCGAGGAGCCATTTTAAACTGCGAGACCGTCGTTCAACAATATTGTGTTGATGGGATTGGACTGCATTAACACTAGTCGATAAGGTAGACATAGCATATTGACAAAGACCAGCATGAGAGCCAATGACCAAATGAACAAGTAGGTCATCTGATATCCAAGGTTACTAAAAGGAATGTTACATGAATATTACCTCCTCAGTTGAAAAACCATAAATTAGGCTATAAAGTCATAATCTCACAATTGATTACAGACTATTAACCCGAATTATAGGCTTGTTACAGTGATTTTTCGTTAGGGTGTGACCTCGTGATAGTTTTTCAGCAACTTTTTTCTTTATAATTTATTGTAGACCAAACTTATTTTTCGGTATTATTATTATCATTATTATTATTATTATTATTATTATTATTATTAATAACATCATCATCATCATACAACAACAACAACAACAACAACAACAACAACAACAACAACAATAATAATAATAATAATAATAATAAATTAAGATCTACAGGCCTTTGTTAATTAGCAGTCATATAGGCGGTTAGTTATCGCTTTACAGCAATACATATTGGTAGAAAATGTGTTTATGAAAATCCCAGGTGTTTTTGCATCGACACACAGTAAACCTTCAGATAAATCAATGCTATATTAGACAGCCCGGGATCAATTCCAATTACGTGCCAGTATGTTAAGCAAAGTGAACTACACTGGTTCAGACAGTTATTTCTTCATTAAGGGCCACTCAATGATGCGCTTCACAAATACCATAATCTCATTTCCTTTTTGATTTTTTATTAGAGACAGTGAATAATGACATTTAATTTAGCACCGTGCCAGAAACCGAAAGATATTAGTCCTAATTGAATTACTGCCTGCTCCTCACCAAGCTCTCATAACTTTCAATTAGATTCATTGACAGCTGCTCGGAGCCAGGTTCAGACCTTCCATCAGCCTTGCAATTCACTTTCAATAGATCTGGTGTTAAGACCAAAAACATGTGCCATGGTCTTCCGAAGGTATAGCGTGAAAAGAAAGAGGCTTTTTCAAATGCCTAGTCCTGATTGTGATATACCAATATTATAGAAATTGTTTTATTTATTGTTATACATTGTATTAGTCTTAATATCACCCTGCATTGTCAGCCTATCGGCAATGTTGTGCTAAAAAATGGTATAGTCGGTGGGCTTATAAACCTCTGATGTGGCTGATTCATCCGATTAGATAGCTGAACAGCAGCAGAGTTGCGACAGAATTGAGTTATTTCTAATGTGTTTTTATGGGGACAGTACATCAAGCCAATGGCAGATATTACAAAGAAAATGAGGGGGGATACGAGTTGACAAGAGCGCGTCCGCTGAAACAGCCATTCAAGCTCTTCATTCATTGTAATCATACATGTTCCGATTTTTATTGTATTTATTTATTTATTTATTTATTTGAGATAGGCCTATATAGCCAGCTCTTCTAATGATATAGGCCTCTTCACACTTTCCCTACTGGAACTTCAGGCTTCAGCAGGTGACTATGCTGCTCATTGTTTAATATCAACGTCTATAGTCAGTGTAATTATTATTTTTGAGTTTTCATCTTATCGAATATAGCCTATCTAAGGCTAATTTAAGTTGTGCTGCATATTCGGCCAACAACTGATATATTTACCTAATAGCTTTTTTTTAATGCAGGCCTAACTCCATTCACGAATAAAAACGGTAACCCCACAAGAAACCAAATATCAAAACTGTCCCTATTATAATGACCGCATCATACATAGAATGAAAATAATAAATTAAACTAAGGTCCCTAAACTCACTATATTGACGACCAAAATTATATGCCTTTTTTTTTTTTTTTTTTTTTTTTTGTTGCTAATTGTTGTTCAATCTATCCGTCACAACTGGGTTGTGGTGGAGGCGCTCTGCACGTTTTCACTTCTGCATATTGCGTCTTGTTTGTTTTCGTCACTGAATCATGAAAACAGGTTTTACGTGCACTTATGGCAGCCCATAAACACGTCAGTAGTGGCTCACTCATATAGGGCCTCATATGAACAATTTAAGCTGGAAAACATGCTATAGTATTTTGAGAGCAATCAGAGCATGCAGGGCAAACGGGCATTTAAATCGACAGCCTCTAGTCTGTAAAAATACAAGACGAATAAAAAAGGCAAGAAGACAAAAATCCATTGATGTAAAATTAAATTCTTCAATATTTCCCTAACAGATCTATGTTAATTGCTTAAGAGTTGTCTATACAGTTTGGGAGATGTTTTTTCTTCCTTAAAATAAGACGAGTTTATGTTCCAGATTTGTGTTTTTCACCAAGGCAAAGTGTGTCCCTAAAATACATCAAGCACTGACTGGATCTCAACAAACACACTGCAGCTTCCATAAAACCACAAAGCATCGTCAGTTCGGAAACTTCATCCAATCGATATAGGCTTACATTCAAGAAGATGCAGACATCACAGCAAAACTAGTCTCTGTAGGAATATTATCGCCACTTATATATAAGGTAATAATAAACTCAAGACTGAAACACACAGACATGCAGCTCCCTTACACAGCAGAACCGTCCTAACCCCCATGGTGCTGATGGTACCAGTGGCCGGAGTGCTGTTGTCCTACCTGCACTCTGGCCTCGGACAGGCCCAGCCGCTGGCTCAGCTCCTCCCGCATGAAAGCGTCGGGGTAGTGCGTCTCGTCGAACAGCCGCTCCAGCTCGTTCAGCTGCTCCAGCGTGAAGTTGGTGCGGCTCCTCCGCTGCTTCAATTTGCTCTGCGCGTCCTCGTCTTCAGACTTCACGTCCTCCTTTTTCTCCTTGCACTCGTATATCCCTGTTGAATGGCCGACGTTTCAAAAAAGGGAAAAAGATTACTTATACGGGCATTTAGGTTATACACTCCTGAAGCAGTCGCATATTGAACGCGCGCGCGCACACACACACACACACACACACGCACACACACACACACACACACACACGCACACACACACACGCGCACACATTACATGCACTTTCTGTTTCTCTCTCCATTGCATGCATGCATACATACACACACACACACACGCGCACACACACGCACGCACACGCGCGCACGCACACACACACACACACACACACACACACACACACACACACACACACACACACACACACACACACACACACACACACACACACACACACACACACACACACACACTGGACTGGGCTACAACCTACCCTGGGCTATATGGCACCAATATAGCCTATACTAGGGTATTATTACACAGCCTATTTCTTTAGAGAGGCCTATGGCTGCATTTCCAAAATCCACAAGTCACTGTACTCATGTCAGTCCCATAAAGAAAGGAAATCATTCAATAGCATTGCGCATGTAACCCTAATAGGCGATTTAAAGAGCAGAGAATTAAGCCGAGGCTAAATCGAGAAGATTATAGGCCTAATTAACCACCTTTGTAGTAAATCAGCCTGTAGTTCAGGCTGCATATAAAAAGTGACAAGCCTTAACATTTCTCCAGCCAGCAATCCTGTACATTTTTTCATTACAATTGGGAAAAGTCTGCACACACGAATAGCACTCTGCAAGGGCAGAAAGTATGCCTGCAGATGATCTGTTAGTAACAGTCTTGCAAATGTTGTGGCCTATTTGGTCGCAATTTGTTTGTTTGTAGTTTACTGACATGAAAATCACAATTTCCCACCATTCAACGTTCTCCAGATTAATTCACTGCGGGACTGGCTGTCCTATCCATATCAGGCTATCCCTGACAAGTGTCAGCCTAGAAAAGTAATACAGGATAACACAGCATAATGCAGACTTTTTTCATCATAAATCCACAGATTAACATTAATGATGGTCATGTCCTGTCTGACGCACGCCTCTTGTCAAAGTGCACTGTATCTGACTGCTGAGAGTCATGTGAGAAGTGAAAGTTAGGCCTGCCCTGCTTTCCATAGCCTATACTTTGGCAACAGTGTTTATTGGCCTATAACGTACAGGACAAGCATTTTGAAAAATGTTCAGTGTAATTGGACAAGTTACGGGATTTAACAGCTCTAATGAGAAAATAAGGGCTGTATACGAAACATAATTATACTATAGCCTATCTTAGGACACATTACAATAGCATCAGAAAAACTTTAAAATATAAGCTGGGGTGAAGAAATGCCACACATAATAAAATACCATAAGAGGGGAGAATACAATGAAGTATAAGATCTCAATAAACATATTTGGGTTCCTTAACAATATTATAGATATGAATCAATAACACGTGAGATTAAAACAATGCCATTTATAGACGATGAGTTCACTATAAACTCACTATTGAGTATCAGACACTAAAACTCACTATTATATGAATACTATTATAGGAAATAGTAGGCTAGTGATTTTTCGTTAGGAGAATGGACTATCTCAAAACAATCAGCAAATAGTTCAGATGATGGCCAGGCTGTGGGCCCACCTCCTGCTAAATAAATCATTGTAATAACAGATGATGGAGATGCTGTGTGTTATGGAACCTAGATGAAGTGAAAACGAGTGGCGTTATCGTTATGCAATTCAATGCAACTCTTCCTGCACACGGATTTGTAAAAACGTCGCTCCCGATACAAGACAGCTGTGCGCTGGAGACATTTTGCCGACGCAAAACGGGATATTTGGATGCAAAAAGAGAAGCCCTTACCCTCTGCAGCCCTCGACACATTAAACTCCTTCAGTTTGTCCTTTTCCAGCTCTACGTGCTCCTTGAACAGATGCACCGGACAGTTACTGTCCGTTATGTCCTGCAGGTTTGTGTCCGGGCTGCCCAGCTCCCTCGCCCGGGCCAAGCCGCTCTCCAAAACTTCCCTGTACGTGATACTCTCTTTGCTGCTCTCCTTGGTTTTCTGATCGAACGATTTCGACACGAATGCCGTAAGTTCTTCCATGGTCGCTCGGTCGGTCGTTCGGGCGGTCAGTAGTGGTCCTGGATGGGGAAATCCACCGTGAATGATCACCGTCTCTCTACAAGTCTGCTCTCGGTGCGCTCTTTTTGGAGATGGCAGCGATAGATATAGAAGGGGTGGAGAAGAGGTGAGATCACTCCTGCTGTTGTGACTGTGTATTTGAGAGCACACTATTTATACACGGCCACCTCAGCCCAGCCCCCCACCCCCTCCATCTCTGTGTCTTGAGCAATTACAGGCCAGCTCGACTTTGCAGAATTCAACTTTCAGCAGCTTTTTTTCCCCTTTTCCCCCAGAAATCAATAATGGAGCTGTGATGGAGGCGGTTAATTGAATTACGGGGTCATTAAAATGCCTACGGGTGCCTGCCAGTGCGAGGAAGCAGTAGGCTGTTATATGTAGCCTAATTAATTCGGCGAAAATTTAATTAACGCGATTATGCGATACCAATGCAGAGTTTCTGGCATTGTCCCATTCTTTATGATGTTTGTTGAGTTGACAAATATAACTGAAAGCTAATCGATGCGCGAAATACCTCGACCAGGTTACCTTCAACTAATTGACTAATACATTTTACTTAAAATTTTACCAAAACGCATGAATCAGAAATAATTAGCATTTATTGCAAATAGCCTGACAGTGGCTCGTTCCAATTAACATAACTATTTCGAAGAATCAGAACGCTAAGATTTAGTTGATGTAAGTTAGTCAATTAATAGGCTATAACATTTTGGCCCAAAATGTCTGAACGTTAGTGGAGCGGTTTATTTATTTTGAGCAGAGCAACGACTTCTTGCTATACAAAATCTATTCATATATTTCAAATGAATCAAAATGCAAACTTGAAAACACGAGGTTTAAGGTAGAGTCAAGCCAATTACAACAAAATAATCGTGCATGCGCTCTATTGTAATTAATATTGTTCTCTTTTAAAATCCGGGTCCCTTTGGGATATTTACCAGAAATCATCAATTTATGTGGGTTCAGGTTACAAATATAGGCTACGAATCAATAGATATCACCAGTGAATTTCCCCCCCCTCTATTTACAGGATTTTCATGGGAATAAGTGAGGCCACAATGGCTTAACGTTATTTAAGTCGTGCGTCAGTCCAGCACACAAACACAAAAAGCCGGGAGAAGAGATCCCCTGGGTCTGCCGCCCTGAGCGGCCCGCCACTGTGAAAGCCTCATATCTCAGCTCTCTAATGACTCAGTTTGATGTCTCTCCATTTATCAGTAACCCCGCTTCACATCACTGCGGCTGACGCGCAAGTTGAGGTCTCTCCCTTGTGCCATGAACTGCGCCTTTTGTTGTTAATGGACCTAAATCCTCTTTAAGACGCAAAGCTACGCTCCCAGTCGTGTGCCTCGATAATAAGTCATTTTACAATACACATGCGCGCGTGTGTGTCTAGTAACGAAAGAATCCACTTAGGGCTTCCTAAAAATACAATATAAAATAATGTATCCAACCTTTACGCACGGCCTCTGCATACCCCCATTTTAGGCTGCATGCCTCTGAACAAGAGATCTGCTGTCTTTATTTATCGTATGGCTATTTTAACGCACATATAATACACCAATATTTGATAGTGTACTTGATCACAAATAGCAGGTGTAGCGTTGCCCGAACTGTCAGAGAACAACAAACAGATTCTGTCACCCAATGGGGGAAATGAATCAAATGTCTTTGTGTTGCTGTTGCATTTGGAATGAACTTTCCAACACCATAATATTAGGTTAGTGTTACGACATAATCCACCAAAATAAGAATAAATAGACATAGAAGCCCAGGACACTATGAATGACGAGCAGCGCGCCTTATTAAAATGAGGCTATGTTTACTTAATCCACCATCAGTCAACCTTGCATTTTGTTTGTTTATTATGGGGGGATTTTAATTGTAGATTTTCAAAGCACAACCTTTGTTTCTAAACGTTTGAAAATGACTACGCATAATCTCATTGACACGAGGCACCCCACATGCGGTGTCCAATCAGCAGCCTGGAGGATACCAGAATAATCCATGAGGGATGCTCTTTACGCACCGACGCTGGTGTCGCTATAGTTTAGTGGCCAAACACTCTTAAAGGGGCCTCAATCATATTTTCACTTGCCGTTCATTTCCAACTATTTCAGCACCCCGCCCTCCCTCCCTCGTTGCACATGTTGTGCTCGCTAAAGGTCCGGTATTTTATTATTTAGATATTTATATCATTATTAGCCAATTATTATTATTATTTTAACCAGTGGCAGACCATAAGACCAGTCCAGGGCCAGTGTACAATTAACACTCACAGAAAGGTTTGACCTTAATAATAATAATAATAATAATAATAATAATAATAATAATAATAATAATAATAGGATAATAATAATAATAATAATAATAATAATAATAATAATAATAATAATAATAATAATAATAATAATAATAATAATAATAAATTAATTAATTCAAAGCTAAACTGGTATTATACTATTATTATAATTAGATGATTATTATTATTAGTAGTATTATTATTATGATTATTAATAATGTTATTTATAGGCTAATAATAATACCACAACACTATAACATATTACAATTCCTTTTTGGTGATTCCCTATACCATATAATATAGTATCATTTAGTCGATGTAAAACAGTGAATGAACTTTCTGCAGGGATTAGGAGAGAAAACTATATCTATTCTTCATCTCTATGAACATAACTTGCTCTAAATGTCTTTGTGTATTAGTTGCTGCTGAACAGCATACAGCTTTGATCAATGCAGTCTCTCCCTATACCATACAGCAGAGCCTATGCATTCATATAGCATATTATATGCTCATAGTCCCCCATGGCAGTTAAGTGATACACTTAATTATTTGAACAATCAGGGCAATATTATCTGCAGAGGAAAAATAAAGTAGCGGAGTTCTACAACCCCCCCCCCACACACACACACACCTAATTCAATCTACTGAACATAATGTGAGTGCTAGAATTTCACATGGCTGCAGGTAGAAAACTGTTACTTTACAGGTAATTAGGCACAGCTAAAACACATTCACTAATGAGTTGGGGGAGATGACAAGTGCAGTCTTTACTGCCCATAAACCTAATCATGTCCTGATCGTCCATTTAGCACTAATTATGTGCTGAAGAATTCCTTCTCTACCTGCTTGTGTTGGGCTTTGGAACAATATCAAGACATGCAGCCTTAAATGAGTCTGTGCTGCCTGGAAGAGAGCAGAGACAGAGAGGGGGGAGGAGAGAAGGAGGGTGAGAGAGAGGGAGAGAGAGGGGGAGGGAGGGAGAGATATAGCAATGTGTGAATTAGGACAATGTTGCACGCACTGATAATACATCAGACTTGCACTTCCAAATATGAGGATTCAGGAGAGCTGTGGAGAGCTGTTCAGGGCTGATCGAGCTCTGTAGCCAGTCTGAAGGTTTGAACCCCCCTGGTTGTGTATAGCAGGGTCCTGCCAGTACAGGCCAGTATATGGCGAGGGAGAGAGCGTCCGACCAAGGCCTCACTACAACAAATGCCACAACAGTGTTTGAACCTATTCCCTCTGCCAGACTAATCCCTCATGTATGAAGGGATGGATAAGCCTAAATGCAGATCTGAGCTCCTGGAAGTTTGCCAAGATTTTTTTCCAAGAGGGTGGTCATTAACTAAATCATAATTATTAGTTACTCAAAATGTGGGGGTTAAATAAGGCTAAGCATTCTTTTGCAAATCACTGCATCATACATTTTTGTAATAATAATAATAATTAATTAGCTTGTGTGTGTGTGTGTTGTTTGTGTGTGTGTGTGTGTGTGTGTGTGTGTGTGTGTGTGTGTGTGTGTGTGTGTGTGTGTGTGTGTGTGTGTGTGTGTGTGTGTGTGTGCGGCCATGTGCGAGCTTTGTGCCTTTTGCATACACCCATCTTCATCTCTCTGCATCATGATTCAGTCAAATACATGACAGATCTGATTCTCTAAATGTTATACTTGGCCCCATGAGAGGGGGAAGCGAAGCGAGTAAAAAAAAAAAACTTAAAAAGCAACTTAAAAAGCAACTACTGCTGCTCCAGCTTCTAATATAATTTCCATGACCATAACACTTCTTTTAGAGCCTCGCTCATCTCAAAATATCATCATCTTGTACTATAGGGACGGGCAACTATATAGCGAAAATGCAATAAAGTGGTATATGAATCTGATTCAGCACTGTAATACTGCTGTATAAATGTTGCCCAATACAGGAACAGATTTGATTCATCCCATTGTAGAAAATGGGATATTTTGCTACCAGGAAGTTTGATTTACCCTCCAGTCATGTTAATGACAGTGATTAAGTGTTTGTTTATCAGAGTCCTCTAGCTTGTCTGCGGGGTGTGAGGATTTCATGGTTGCTATTGTCTGGTGCCTTCATTTATGCCCTCTTCCAGTGCTGCAGTGCTGGTCCATGGAGAATACAGGCTGTGCTGTGTTCAAACGCCTCGTCTGCCATCTAAATCAGGCTTTTAGGGCAAAAGAATTCAACATGAAAAATGCCACAATCTGCTGAACATTAGCTCACACTAGGCTGGGATGTTTTGGGAATATGTTGGGTCTCCTTTTTGGATTGTTATTTTTCCCTGTGTATTCTCTAACTGCTATCTACCCACAGGGCACCGGCGGGGCCTCCAATGGAAAAAAGGCATGAAATTGACATTATACCCTTAAATGCAGTGCAGATTTGCAGGGAAAACACAGTAATCCACTGACAATGCTTCAAAATCAAACACTCCCCCCACCGTACTCACTCGCTCTCTCTCTCTCTTCCTCTGTCTCTTTTTCTTCCTCTCTCTACCAAGCTTCCAGTGTTCGTCCAGGTTGCACCTATATTCATTAATTACTTGCATCCTATTGAAATCATTTCCTGTTGATTTGTACAAAAATGCAAGAGTGTTACCATCAAGTCCCTGCTGATGCTATCATTGTTATGGTCACATACTCAGGGGAAATGCAACAATTTATACAAATCAATATTGTTCAAATAATTCATGACTGATCACATGGTATTTTATGCTCCTTATTTGCAGTAGAAAACCATGTTTTGTTTGGCTCCCAGAGGGCAACATGAAAGACCTGGGGGGAGGAGGGGCGAGGTGGGAATGGGACTGGGGAGACTACATGTGGGTAATAAGAGGACATTGATCATTTGGTGCACAGAGAACATCTGAACCTGTGAGGAAAAGCTGAGCAGATTTATTATTTATACTTTGGTCCGACGTGTCCGGGCGTCTCCTGTACATTTCATTACATCAGGTTTACATCATCATCTTTAAAGGGACATGGTGTTGTGACCCAAGACTAAAGGCAAAGCCTGCTATTTGAGCAATGGAGTAATCCTCCAAGAGTGGAAGATATTTGCACAAAACAATGGCCTATCTGGCATATCAGTTAGTGTAATGCTGATTTCAATTGGTATCCTTCAATATTGTCCACTTATTAGTGAAATTATTATTGCACTGGCTGCATTTTGGGGCCAAATGAATCCTAATTTGGACAGTGTTAGTCCGTGACAGCTTGTAATAGAAATTAATTTGGTAAATGTGAGGATAGATCAAGTTCCGTCTTGGCAGGGGAACCATCCCACAGACATGTTAACAACGTCTTCAGAGACCAATGAGGCCCATTTACAATAAGTGTCTGTTTTAAGTCGCTTGTTCTGTGTGTGTGTGGGTGTCTGGTGTGTGTGTGGGTGTGGTGTCTGTGTGTGTCTCACCACAGCAGGCTATAAGGGGTCCCTCTGGTGTCAGTCGGAGAGCGGCCATTTGACGCAGACACACAGACAGGCTTTTATAGAGTGGTGCTACACGTTCTCAATCATGCAATTAAAGCCGAGTCTGGAGAGAGGAGAGAGCAAGAGAGAGGGAGAAAGGGACAGCGTCTTGTACAGAGAGTGATTTATGTCGTGGTGTTGAGAAAAGAGGAGTCCTTGATAGACGACTCGATTAGAATTAATTAACAGAAGGATAGATCGACGGAGACACAGCAGAGAGGGGGCCAGAAGGAGAGAGAGAGAGAGAGAGGGAGAGAGAGAGAGAGGGAGGGAGAGAGAGAGAGGGAGGGAGGGAGAGAGGGACAGAGAGAGAGGGAGGGAGGGAGGGAGAGGGGGGTAAGAAAAGGTGGATAGAGAGTACAGTATATGTCTGCAGGAAAAGAGGTAGAGAGGGGGAAAGTTGAAAGGGATACCAGATGCCAGAGATTAGGTCAGTGATTCTCCACCCTTTTCATATCAAGGACCCCTAAATTAGTACTGTACAAATTAGGACCCCCATTTGTCTCTTGGACCCAAATCTGACAATCACTTTTGTCGAGAATTTTATAATATCTGTGTTGTAGGCCAAAATATATCAGTGAAAATATGATCAAAACAGTCATTCTGCTACATTCGGTAACTGTGTTAACTTCTTGTAAATTAAATAATGGTGAAGTTGAAGTGAACAATTTATCAATTTACTGGGGACCACCCTGGAACCCCCTCAAGTATGCCTGGTGGTCCCCGGACCCCATGTTGAGAACCACTGGATTAGGTTATTCCCAATCCATCCCCAGCACAGCTAACTGCTTATTGCTGTGATGTTTCTGCCTTTTTGTTTTCACACAGATCAACTTTCAATCAAACAGTGTGTCCAGTACTGTGACGTTGTTTTGTTCTGATTTCTTTTGTTGATGCAGTTTAAGTTTCTGTAGGTGGCGCTCTTTTCTTTGTCTTTCAGCTGCTCATGCTAACTACCCAGTTCTTCTTCTATTTATTCCAAGCTCTTGCAGCTCCTAGAATTGTAAAACATGTCACTTGTGTGTGGGCAGGATTTTTCCCGGGAAAGACCCAGGCTACCTGACACAGAGTGTTCAGAAACCCCAAAAGAAATGCTTTATATGGGTATGGATTAAAGTCACTATTGTGTTACAGCAAACATGTTCATTTATATGACAATGTTACAGATTATTGCTTTAATGGAACAAGGATTTTTCTCTCTTTTTTGATTTTCTGAAAATAATATGCATCACCACACATACATACACAGTCAACACAAAAGTATACATAAGCACATAGACAAACACACATCCTGGTTGGGTAATGCTCTCTTGATATAAAACACGCAAATAGTAAACATGTTGTCTCCCACCAGTGATGCAGTTCTACCCTTGGGTCAGTCCTATTCATTGTCAATTTGTCAATGCCGCCCCCTAGTGGCACAAAGTCAACATTACAGTGTGGCTAACAAACGGACTAGTCTGGGGCCAAAAGCTTGATATCTGGTCATCCGGTAAAAAGCGGAAATGGCACGGTCTGTGCTCCAAACAACAGTCCTGCTCTGAAAACAGGGCATCATAGTAAATAAATGGGATGCAAGTTCTCTAGCTATGTAGCTAATACACAAAAAGAAAATGAACTAACACCAAATAAAACCATCTTTCTATGTGGGAACGATAACACTGTAACACAAACATGCGAGAGATCAGGATCTGGGGCGGGACAGGAAGACAGAGCAGCCAGTAACAGATACCAAGTTCTTCTTTGAGGGAGAGCCTGGTGACACAAGATTACAAATGGACAGAGGCCAATCCATAGTTCCCCATTTAGTGGGGGGCAACAATAAGACAGCTCCCCCTAGAGGCAGCAACCCATCCCTAGTTAAGACCCTAGCCAGAGAAAAAAGAGCCTACCAGTTGGTTTGCTAAAGCTCCGGTATTTCCCCAGGGAAAGGTTTAAATTTGGGCCCAAATCGGCTGGATAGTCATTAATCTGAATGCCATTCTGTATTATGGTTTTGGGGGAGGGAATCATATATAATATTGTAGGGCACTTGAGACGAGTATGTGGATATATTGCACTTGAAGATCCGATGATCTGGGTGGTGTTATTAGCAAAGCAATGTGTAAAAAAAGGCTTATTTTCCTGGACGAATGGACGAATGGATGGACGGATGGAGAGCGATCCACATGTTCTCTTCTTGCAGTTTTCCGAGGGAGTGGCTGAGTCTATAGAGGTCTGACCTCTGACCTCTCGCAGCAGGTGACATCTAAATCCCAGTTTAACCACCCAGAACAGAACATTAAAACCACCTCACATAGCTACACAATGCTCACTGGCCCATGCATGCAGGAGAGGGACACACGCTAGTGTGTGTGTGTGTGTGTGTGTGTGTGTGTGTGTGTGTGTGTGTGTGTGTGTGTGTGTGTGTGTGTGAGAGCGAGCGAGTGTGCACGCACCGTCCACGGTAAGAGTGATCAGGCATCCGCCGCAGGCTGTGTCTGTTGGCTGAAGGCAGGCTTTGATGGGCCAAATCACTGCCTCTCTTCTATCAGACATGTCTATCATTTCATCCCCTTTCATCTCCCCCCTCTCCTCCAAACAGACCGGGCCCACAGCACCAGTCAGTGAATGGACTAGACCCACAGTCCACTTTTCATAGACCATCTGTCTCTTTAGTTTGACATTTTAGATTTGACATTTCGACACAAAGTACTGGATATTTTTGAGTGCTATCCATAGGTATCATCTCTTAAACTCCACGACGGACATTTCTGTCTCTCAGAGGCGGTAGCAGGCTCATTTTTAAAGCTATAGAGTGGATATTGGTATCATATGAACACCTAAGGCATCCAATGGTGCCAACCTTGTCATCTTGTTGGGAAGGGGGCCAAATAATGCTCAAAAGTTAGGCTACATCTTGGCGAGGGAAAAACGGGCATGGCCATTTTCAAAGCGGTCTCTTGACCTCTCACCTCAAGATATCTGAATGAGAATGGAGTCTATCCACAAGTCTCCCCTTTACAGATATGCCCACTTTATGATAATCACATGCAGTTTTTGGCCAAAGTTTTTGCATGCAGTATACATTACATTACGTAATGTATAAATGTAGACATTATGTGTATAAATGTATACATGTATGTATAAAGACAGTATAAATGTGTTATTTTCGCCTATTCTATTTGAATAATTTCTGCATCTTCGGGTTCCTAAACAGTCTTGGAATTGCATAAATTGGCGACGACTGGAAAGCTGAGACTCTTGTGGATTCAATGAGCCAAATTGTATTCATGTGTGATGATGTTAGTCCCCATAGCAGCCATTTCATTATAGTGAGACCATTTTTCGAAACTTGACCTCGTAAGATGTTTGCCCCCTCAAGCGCAAATGTCAAACTCTGCCTATGGTGCTATCATGCTGTGTTTAACGTGTTTACATTGAACAAATGTACCGAACAATATTATGTAGAAAGACGTGCATCGCCACCATTGCAGGGACAGCAGTAATAGTGACATGCAAGGGACAGCAAAACAGTGATAAAAAGTGTAATAGGGTAAAGGAATAGGTATTTTTAGCAGTGGAAGTAGGTGAGCGGGGGAAGGGAATTTTAGTGGCGTCAGACGCAGGTGGACAAGGAGGGTTTGGAAAGGTAGCAATGAAAAGTGCGATATTTTCAGTCGAGCCAGTCAAAATGTCATGTGCGTGTCATGAGGATAGAGACAGGCATCAGTTAAGGGTGGTGAAGCAACCATTTCTATGTTAAGTTAGATGTCGCAAAATCATAACTGTATTATGTCCCCTCAGCCATCAGTAATCGGAGGGGGAAATGGTGCAAGGGATTGAAAGTGATGCAACACCGTTGGCAGGCCAGAACGTCATTAGTAATAAACAATGTTGTGGGGATTGGGCTACCTCTTTCATATTATGTTCATCATAGACCAGTAAGCAGCTCAATGTAAGTCATCATCTCTGTTTTGATGCAGATGTCTTATGGTTTTGAATGAAATGTACTGGGCAGTGTTGGTATTCCCCCCCTCTAGATAGTCATTATAACCTCCCAGTTGATAGCTCAGTAAGATGCTGTAGGCAGAGAGCAGCTGTCACTACCCATCCATCCCCTCCTGTCTGCTGTAACTCAGGTGTGATGGAGAGGAGAAGACCCTCAGAAGACCACACTTGCTGAGAGCAATAATTAATCTAATTCCAACCTCAATTCATTTGACACACCTAATCTATAGGTGCAGGTGGTGCAGATGTGCTACCGAAAAAACTGTCATATTAAATATAGAATATAACAAATCTGCAATGCAGTTCCTGATCTTTTTTTTTTGCTTTCTCTAATTACATCACCCCTCTCATCCCTCCTTCCCTTTCTCCTCTCCTCTCCCCTCATCCATCCATCTCAGCTAACATGGATTCAGGCACCAAACACATGGTCACATGACGTGAATGGGTAATCAGTAGGTATTAGTGCGTGTTAACGACCCTTTAGCTGAAAGACGATTCCCCTTTCGATATTAAAGAGATAACACAGCAGAGGAGCAAAAAGCAAATGGCCCTAAGCCTCCAGCTACGCTCCCTTCCAAAGTTGTTTTCCTGGAAAATTAGCCGATTGACTAATGGTGTAAATGCTGTTAATTACCGGCGCCAGTACCCCAAACAGTCGTCTCTGCCTGTAACTAATAAGAAATCAATTAGCTAATGAATTGGTCATTAAGTGAAAAGCTAATCTTGGCCGAGGTATTTTTTAATGATTTTTCCCTCGTCTTTTTGCCTATGATCCCGGCTAATTGCCGTTGTCATACGGCGCTCTCAGCTTTCAGCATGCCTAATGAAGCTTCATTAGATCATAACTGGCACTCTTGGAAGATTCGCGGGCAAACCTGCTTCCCAATTATTTTTAATTGCCAGACATTCTGCACAAACAAGTGCTGCAGCACCTTGCGGAACAGGAGATGCTCGGGCCGGCTGTGCCCGCGTTTCCTCCACGACGTCATTTGAAGCGATTAGAGCGCGGGGCAGGGTCGCCCTGGAGCCGCTGTCGTCTGTGGTGAATCTAAAGAGCCCCATCAGCTCAAACTGCTGGGCTCGTTGCTGCTCTCTCCCTTCCTCGCTTTGATTTGGGCTGAGGAGAAAAGCTGCTAGCTTCCACGCTAGCAGGATATTGGCTCTGGTGTCACCCATGTGCACAGACGCTGACAGACACGTTCGGTCTGCCTCGTAACACAGGGAGTCAGGGACACACACACACACACACACACACACACACATACACACACACACACACACACACACACACACACACACACACATTTGCACAGAAAATGACAGAGAATCATGCATTTAACTAGCGAGTCTGTGCAATTACAAAAACACAGACAACCACAAATACACACACACACACACACACACACACACACACACACACACACACACACACACACACACACACACACACACACACACACACTGTCTGCCTGCACCACAGTACCTGTACATGTGTCAGCTGACAAAAACAAAGGAGAGAGAGAGCATCCCTCCCGGGCATGAATAATTAAGAAAAGACAAAAGCGCCTTGTTTTTTTTGCTGTTCTCCCCTCCTCTCTCTCTCTCTCTCTCTCTCTCTCTCTGTTTGTGTGTAAACCCCGGTGTAGTGTGCTCTGAGTTCTCCACTAATAAGATGGAGAAGCGTTTTCTCCATAGTGCTCACACAACACATGTTTCCAATCTGACCCCGTGCAACTATCTCTCCCTAACATGAGGAGGCTTGCGGTGAAAGCAGAACTGTTGAAAGTCTGTCAATCCTGGTGATGCATCTCGACAGTTTATCCTGAATTTCCCTTTCCGGCAAACATCAGGTCCTTTCCTCTACTATCCCTCTAGATGACAAACACAAACAATGCAACTTCAATGGCAAGAGACTGAAACATTGTTACTTTTTTTGCCGGTAATCCAGAGACCAAAAATGTGTCCAAATTCCAGCTATTTTGTAGTTTGTCAAGCCTGTAGGTTCAATGACTGTAAAAGCAGGCAGCTACGCCATGTTCTCACTGGTGCAGACCTGGTAATGTTCTATAGACTCTGTGTTAATACACTTGTCAAGCAATGGCATATTCATCCAGTCCTGTAATCCACCTAATAGCTTTTCAGTTTCTTGCCAAATCTGTGTGCCTTTGAGGTAGCAGACAATCCTCCAGATTCCAGAGGAAGAATGCTGTGGCCAAGGCCTTGGCGTGTGTGTGTGTGTGTGTGTGTGTGTGTGTGTGTGTGTGTGTGTGTGTGTGTGTGTGTGTGTGTGTGTGTGTGTGTGTGTGTGTGTGTGTGTGTGTGTGTGCATGTGGGGTGTATGTGTGTGTGTGTGTGTGTGTGTGTGTGTGTGTGTGTGTGTGTGTGTGCACGTACATGCGTGTGTGTGTGTGTGTGTGTGTGTGTGTGTGTGTGTGTGTGTGTGTGTGTGCGAGTGCACGCGTGAGTGCATGCATGTGTCTTATGAGTGGCACACTGAATGGGCTGAACCTACTTCGCTGGCACACTGAAGTTTGATGGTGGATGAATGGCGCTCCAGATGTCTATCAATATTTAGTAGTAAACATTTCAGGCAGGCGGGGCAACCTGGCAGTGGAGAACATGAGGTGGTGAACTGAACTGTTGGGTGGTTTAACTGGTTAAACTGGAAGGTAACGCCCCTCTGAAGTTCAGTCTGCTCTGCAGTACCAGCCTGCAGTCTGATAATGTTTTGTATAGTTGGGATGGATGTTATCACAGTGTCACACTTGTTGACTTTACGCTATAATGTCAGATGTTAAATTGATCATAAATGGACAGGATCACAAGATAAGCTCTCATTAATATCTTGAAAAGTTCTCCATATAAAACGCATAACCAATCGGAACATATCACCAGGCCAAACAAACATCCAATGAAATGTCGCTGATTTAAAATCTGTTTCAGATTACTTTTTGCTGACTTTCAAACTCAATAAAAAGCAGAAATCAGATTACAAAATGCTCAGTGTCTCTTTCTGTGTGTCTCTCCCTTGAACCCACACACACACACACACACACACACACACACACACACACACACACACACACACACACACACACACACACACACACACACACACACACACACAAATCACATTACAACACATCTAATTGAAGTTTATGATGCGGAGGAGAGCATATGCTCATTGAGCCAATTGAATCATTAGAAAAGACCACAGTAGGCCAAAGACCTGCCAGAAGCTGCCTGCAGCTGAGGAAAATATGTGTGGGATTCCCTGTGCAGGACTGCGTCTGGAAGGGAACATGCAAACACATGGACACACACAAACAAACAGACACATGGAAACACACACAAACACCTCAAGCACATATTCACACCCTGTATACCCCTCCATCTTTAGGCAAGTCATCTAGATTTCACTCTTCTCCCCAATTGTACTTGGCCAATTAACCCCTGCTGTCCCCTCTGCTGATCTGCTGTCCAAGCCGGACATGGGGGCTCGAACCTGCAACCCTTGTGTTGGGCAGGGAATCTACCGCTGCACTACCCGGACGCCCGTCATCATGCAAATCTAACATGAAGTTCTAGCATAGACTGTCCTAGCTTGATCTCTGCCTCGATATCTCCTCACGCCTCACTCTCCCTTCCTGAGAGCAGGTTGAGTTCTGACACGCGCACGCACACACACACACACACACACACACACACACACACACACACACACACACACACACACACACACACACTCTCTCTCTCTCTCTCTCTGTCTGACACTCGGCCCTGTGGTGAGATGCTCCTTTGACCGGTCTTGATCCACAGAGGAGAGAGTAAGTGGAGGGAAGTGAGACAGACAGGAGCAAAGACAGCCTGTCAGAGTTCAACACAAACACAGTTACATGCAGTGGCTGCCTCTGACTCTGCTCCGCTCGCTGCACACTTTATCACATTTACATGACGCATCAGAAAGGCCACAAGAGCCTCTTTGCTTGTGGAACCATGCCTGAAAAATACATCAGTCGCCCTCTTTCTGTGGCAGAGAGGCTGCGAGACAGACTGAAACACACTTGGTATGTTACTTCACTCACACTGTCACACACACACACACACACTGGCAAACACAAACAACACACACACACACACACACACACACGCTGACATGCAGTCTTCACCCTGTGTGTCTGTGAGACAGTGGGATGTCGTCTCTAATGGCTGTGATCTAAATGTATAAGAATTGATGGTGCCTTCCACCAAATGCTGTTATGGGGGTCTTATGGGGGTCCTGGTTTGTTTATTTAATGAAGCCGGTGTCACAGCGGATCTGCGTCCTTGCATTTGGAAACGGTGGCAGGTGTTGGTGGCAGATTTCCCTCAAACAGGGCCACTGAATTAACAAATCACATTAACATAATACTGGCGTTGGATCTGGGGGCCTCTTTCTCTGGCACGGCTGTCCCTGTCGCTTGCCCGTACGGACGCTCCCCTCATGTGCCCAGATGTCCCCACAGTGGCAGCTCCTCTGCCCAGTGCGCACTGAACTGGACCCAGCACAGATCCATATCAAATCTCGGGGAATGCTAGTGATAGTGTGTGTGGCGTGTGGTGTGGTGTGTTGTGTGTGTGTGTGTGTGTGTGTGTGTGTGTGTGTGTGTGTGTGTGTGTGTGTGTGTGTGTGTGTGTGTGTGTGTGTGTGTGTGTGTGTGTGTGTGTGTGTGTTGATAATATTCAAGATTCAAGGGTTTAATACCCAGTCAGGTCTGATGGGTTCTGGACTGGACTAAAGTGGACTGATGGACTGACAGGAAAAAGTGGAATAGAATAAAATAAACTAAATTAGAATGAACTAGAATGGACTAGCCTGCATGGAATAGACTAGAGTGGAATGGAATGGAATACATTTGAATGGAATGGAATGGGATGTTAGAGAACCAAAGTGAACGTCACTTCCTGCTTCAGCATGGTATCAGAGATTTTCATCCGCCATTTATTTTCCCATAGACATTTTGTAAAATGCCTATAAAAATAGTTTTCCTTGGTCAAACCAAGCGATTCAGCTATATTTAGAATCGGGAGAGACCATAGAGCATTTCACTCAGACCAAAAATAAAAAACGACAACATTGAAAGAATATTTTCTTTAAATCCGCAATTGTTTATGTTTTGGTCCGAGGGAAATGTTATGTGGTCTCCCCTGTTTCTAAATATAGCTGAACCGTTTGGTTTGAACAAGTAAAACTATTTTTATACGCATTTTACGAAATGTAAATGGAAAAATAAATTGCGGATGGACATCTCTGGTACCATGCTGAAGCAGGAAGTGACATTCACTTTGGCTCTCTATGGACACAATTGGAATGGAATTAACTAAAATGGAATGGATGGAATAGTAAGCTATAATGGATTGGACTAGACCAGAGGTTTTCAAAGTGGGAGGCAGGCCTCCCCAGGAGGGTTCCAAGCTGTTTCAGGGGAGGCTCAGTGAATGGAAGTGAAAAAATACATTAGTTATCAAAAGGAGATCACATAGAATAGCCTAAATGTGTGTGATTTGGTTAAAGTGA
>NC_139627.1:34301451-34311451 GCF_964638095.1 Poromitra crassiceps | reverse complement strand
TGGGGACGGCTTGTCCAATTGGGGACAAAAGATGTGTCCCCAATATGGAAAAAGCAGATTTTTGGGCGAGTGGTTACGGTTAGGGTCAGGCCGGTCCGTCCCTTTCTGTGTGGAGTTTGCATGTTCTCCCCGTGTTCGTGTGGGTTTCCTCCAGGTGCTCCGGTTTCCTCCCACCACTGAAAAGACATGTATGTTAGGGTTAAGACTCCTGTCAGTGCCCCTGACCAAGGCACTGGCAAAAAGTATACTGGAGTTGGTCCCCGGGCGCTGCACTGCAGCTGCCCACTGCTCCTAGTAGAGGATGGGTCAAATGCAGAGGATGGATTTTCCAATGGGGATAAATAAAGGATAACTTAACTTAGTGGTTATAATAAGTCTCCATGGAATGAATGTATTTCTATAATGCCCCAAAAAGTGATCTGATGTGTGTGTGTGTGTGTGTGTGTGTGTGTGTGTGTGTGTGTGTGTGTGTGTGTGTGTGTGTGTGTGTGTGTGTGTGTGTGTGTAATTCTAAGGACGCATATACCTTTTTATACAAGGGTTTTACATTACATTTCTCTGTATGCTTGTAAGTGTGAAAGTGTGTGTGTGTGTGTGTGTGTGTGTGTGTGTGTGTGTGTGTGTGCGTGTGTGTGTGTGTGTGTGTGTGTGTGTGTATGTGTCTGTGTGTGTGTGTGTGTGTGTGTGTGTGTGTGCACCCACGTCCACAGCATTTCCATTTGAAGGCGTCCATCCCAGCAGAGATAATAAGGAGCGGTGTGTGCGCGTCTCCCCAGAGGAGTGAGTGACAGTCTGAGGAAGCGTGGTGATACACTTATTCACACTGATGGAGAGATCAGAGTGAAACATGGCAGACGTTGTCATTGTAGCCTAACACCAGAGAGGAGGAAGGCTTCCTAACATTGATGTTACAGTCCTGTCTGGCAGACAGCGTGCGCGCTCTGAAGACAAACAATCACACAGGACAGCCAGAATGTGGCAGGAGGAAGCGAAGGACAGACAGGCAGGCAGGGGAGACAAGAAGAGGCCTACAAATGCGCTTGTTTATGTTTATTTGGACTCCCGTTTTGAAGCCTCGAGGTTGGCATTTTCATCGTCGCCATCTTGGTTATTTGGAGCCAGAAGTGAGGTAAATATGGACGAGAAGAGCCGTGATCAGCGAGCTGCGTGATCACTGTACAGGCAACCTTTCAATAACACTGCAAAACGTAGCCTGCTTTATCGTCTGTTTGACTTGAAATGGGTCCATAATTTACAGAATAAACATCACATTGAAGAAGAGAAACTAACGTGAGAAACGTTGAGACCATAAAGTCCTTAGGAAAGTGTTTACTGAGGCCATAAACCAAGTGAGAAGGAGGGGCATTTTCACATTGACTTCCATACAATCAGAATTATATTTGCAGCCAGTGGAGTCGCCCCCTGCAGGCCATTTGAAAGAATGCAGGTTTAAGACACTTCCGCATTGGCTTCACGAACGGAGCTACGAGCTACCCCCTTGATGTGTCCCTGGTAGATAATTCGCTCCATGCTAACACTTTAACATACATTGTGTTAAGTGATAGTAGGAAACTAGTTTTATCTCAGGAATGAGAAAATAAGAATGTGTAGCAGCTCTAAAGCTAAATGGTAAGTGATCCCAAATAATATGCAGCTAGCGCTTTTGTGTAGGAGATTGGCAAATGACTCAAATGTGATATGACAATAACAGTTTTTAACAACCAGGGACTTCTTTTCCTGTTGACAGTCAAGTGAAGGTGGTGGGTGATAGCAGGGCCGATTTTACACTTCATGGGCCCTGGGGCTATTCATCTCTGCAGGGCCCCCCCCTCAAGCGGAAGGGAGTTTTTTGGCGGTGCCCAACGGGCGCCACCAAAAAAAATTGAGTGTTTTTTTTTAACCTTTTTTAGCCGTATTTAAAGGAATATCTCATTTTAAATCAACATTAGGATTATACTGTTGTGATGTCATTATTCAGTATCTTCTCCTTTTCTCACTAACTTTCATGTCACCACCTGCTCTCCTGTCAGCATTCTAACTTACAAACACAAACTGTAGGTTTAGCCATCATGTTCTTTCATAAACAGCCTGATTGGAAAGAAAACATTGCCACTGAGATGTCACAACAAGCACTTTTATTATTATTATTTAGTATTTATTATTGCTGTTATTATTACAGTGCACACACACATGGTTATTCAATTATTGCACAAATCAATCAAGCAGTATTCAAGTCTGTTCGTACCTGAAATGTCTTCTTCCTGACTTTTGCCGTGGCAAAGCGTTTGACTAGAGTGGTGAAGTCCAATGTTCTAACAATGTCACTTTCCAATGACATCAATGTCAAGTGGGTGAGCCTTTCTTGTCCCCAATTTTTTTTTTTTTTTTTTTTTTTTTTTTTTTTTGGGCCCCTTGATGTCCCGGCCCCCGTTGGTAAAATCGGCCCTGGGTGATAGATACTTCCAGTAACGCGCGCGCGTGTGTGTGTGTGTGTGTGTGTGTGTGTGTGTGTGTGTGTATGCATGGCCGTGGGGGAAAACGCTGACCCATTGACCACGTGTCTGTGACAATGTACTGTCAATGGTGACAATACACCGCCTGAAAGTATGGGAGACTGCACAGCAAAAGTTACTGCGCAGTGGATGAAAACGTAGCTGCTCATCTGAAAAAGTGCCAAAAATAAATCTGGCTGCATCAGCTATATTGATTTAATTTTTTTATTTAATTTTTATTAAAAAAAAATCATTTATGAATCTACAGGCCATCAAATAAAAATCACTAGCAACTTTTTTTTTTTATTACTAAAGCATCTTCTATCTCTTTAATGTTGCCTTCTTAATTTGGATAATGCTATCACCTATTATCACTGAACACAATGTATGCTAAAGTGTTAGCATGGAGCACTGGAGCAAATGATGTACCAGGCATGAACACTTGGATGATTTGAGTCGTTGACCAGTGGGCCGATGTCTCCTCTCCTCTCCTCCTTTCCCTTCTCCCTCTATCTCTGGGCTGGCCTTGTGATTAGCGCTGACATGTCCTGGCATCTCCCCAGAGATCCTGTGCTGGTCCCATGACTGGCTTTAGATAGGATGATCTAATGGGGTCACGCTCCCAGTCAAGAGTCTATTCATAAGAATCAATAAATGCGGCATGCACGAGAACCAGATGATGATAACACGTGCGTGCACGCACACGCACGCACACATGCACGCACGCACGCACGCACGCACACACACACACACACACACACACACACACACACACACACACACACTTGCCCAGTGAAAAAGGAAGGAAGGGAGGAAGAGAGGAAGGAAGGAGGGAAGGGACGTTAGGGGATGCAAGGTTTTGGCACGATAACAAAGCACGTCTTGGCATGAGGACTTTTCTGACTTAGCACCTGTAAGCAATGTGTTACAGATCATAATGAACCATTTGATCTTAGAGTTGTAGTTCTTGTAGTGCAGATTGCTGGTGATATTTGTGTGTCTGTCTGTGTAAAATGTTGTAATTGGCAAATGAGAAATTATGATCTGAAGCGTCTCTGTATGTAAATAATTGCTGCTACTGTATAAGTGTGTGCATGTGTGAACAAGAGAGAGCCAAACCCTTATGTATCTTTCAGGAAGTGTAAAAAGCACCCCTGCAGGTGACTTAACGGAGCCGGACTTTTAAATGAGGTAATTAGGGCAGGCTATGGGCAAAAATTGGTCATTAGTGGCCAAAATGCATCAACACAGGTTCAGCACCATGGAGAGCTCCAGAGTGGAGCAGCACCAGAGTGGAGTTTGAATCAGCCAGTGAAGTGGACTATGAAAACCCACTGGGGAGACGGAGGAGAGGCTGCCTGCCAACTCTGTGAGTGAGACTAAATGGCCAGTCACACAGGGACGAATATTCCGCTAGTTGAGAGAAAGAGGGAGAGGGGGGGAGAGAGAGAGAGAGAGAGAGGGGGGGGGGGGAGAGAGTGAGAGAGAGAGAGAGAGAGAGAGACAGAGAGAGCATTAATTCCAGGTTGCAGTGGGACAGTGAAATAAATCTAGCCCAGCTGATGTGTGTTTACCTTCCCTAAGCCCCGTGGGACTCTGGGTAATTGAGCATGAGCAGAGCAGCGATATAAAACCCATTTTACAGGGTGATAAAAACAAGCCTCCACACTGCTACACTGCCCCACCTACACACACACACACACACACACACACACACACACACACACACACACACACACACACACACACACACACACACACACACACACACACACACACACACACACACACACACACACACACACACACACACTATCCACCCTATGCACTCTCAGATACACACACTATCCACCCTATGCACTCTCAGATATCTTCTTGTTAGTTAGTTATCTTGTTAGTAAGTTGTACCCCCCCCCCCACACACACACACACACACACACACACACACACACACACACACACACACACACACACACACGCGCACTAACATACGCGCACTAACCCTAACCCTAACACACTAACCTAACACAGAGTTTGAGCATCTTGTAAAAAATATATATAGTTTTGTTTATTTGCACAGTGAAGACATGGAAGAGAGAAAAACGAATTACTAATTTGTGCACATATGATTAAAAAACAAAACAAAGGGGGGTTTATAAAAACATCTCAATTACTCAGGTCTCTTAAGTAAAGGACTAATGTACTACTGTGATCATATTCTCCATAGTACCATATGGACAGTAGACATATGACTCTCTAGTGACTTGAGTGTATAGCAAAACTCAGAGAATACTCTTATGTGGTATGTGGTGATATATGGTTATGCATTGTGTACATTCCATGGATGTGGTGTTCAAACGGCATACTGCAGCTTTAATATTACACACTTCATGACAGTAAGAGGGATATTAGGGGGGAGAGCTTGGCTGAGTGAGAGCAAACACACATGCACACACACACACACACACACACACACACACACACACACACACACACACACACATAGTATCAATTAACACATGACACATCAGGTGTACTGAACTGTATTATGTCATGCCAGTTTTTAACCACACCGCTCACCATATAGCATTACCAATAACATAATGTAGTATGATCACGCTTTGTAAAGTTACACATATAATATACATCCACATATACAAGAAGGTAGCAATGTATACCTCAGAGATTGGTATGCATTCGTGCATCTGAATAAATGCATGGGCTAGACGTGTGTGTGTGTTTTCTGTGTGTGTGTGTGTGTGTGTGTGTGTGTGTGTTTTCTGTGTGTGTGTGTGTGTGTGTGTGTGTGTGCACACGTGTGTACATGTCTCTGTCAGTGTGTGCATGTTGATGGTATCCCTGTGGTCGCAGCTCCCCTGCTCTGTTGTGTGCTCTTGTAACGTACCCATGTAATGGTGTAATGAAAATTCATGATGAGAGCATGTTAACTGCATTAGCCAGTCTCCCCAGTTCAGCACATGAATAAAACCAACCAAAGGGGGAGAAAAAAAACAGGGAAACTCATTTTGATGGCTAATTATTTTTGGACTTGACAGCCTGGCAGCGGCCTGGCCTCTGTGTGTGTGTGTGTGTGTGTGTGTGTGTGTGTGTGTGTGTGTGTGTGTGTGTGTGTGTGTGTGTGTGTGTGTGTGTGTGTGTGTGTGTGTGTGTGTGTGTGTGTGTGTGTGTGTGTGTGTGTGTGTGTGTGTGTGTGTGTGTGTGTGTGTGTGTGTGTGTGTGTGTGTGTGTGTGTGTGTGTGTAGGTCGTCAGTGTTGCTGAGTAGATGCACAGCGGTAAGCGGGGCCCTTCATTATGGTCCATAATGAGTACATCCACCCCAGATACAACAGCCTGGGAACCTTTGATACAACAGCCTGGGAACCTTTGTTACATTGTTTTGTTCCAACACCTTCTGCAACAAATCAACACACTTTACACGCTTCTGCTCTTTTTTTCTTTCGGTTTTTTTCCTCTCTTTTTTTGTGTGCATGTAAAACACAGGCAGCTCTTGTTTACAAATGCCTGGTGTGTATTCTTTCCGCGCACTTTCTTTTCATTGTTTGCAAAAATCATTTTCGCCAGAGAAAAATGCTAATGACACCGTTATGTATTCATATATAAATGCTTGCATGTACTCCAGCTGAACCCGTCTTTAGTTAGAGGTGCTTATGGAACCAGATAATCATGTGTAATGTGTAATACAACGTTTCTGAACGAACCCTTTTCATTTTGCTAAGTTTGCTGAGCATTGGATGGCGCTTTTCCAACATCTCAAAACATGTTATGGTATCAGTGCTCGTGCTTCTATTGCTGCCATGGCTTTCCTAATCTAATATCCACATCCCGTGCTTAAACAGAAGACTGTTGAATTGAGGGTTGCCGCTGTGCTGCAGTCAACCGTAGCGGGTGTTTCTTTGTGGTTTTACCGACATGGATCTCTATAATCCTCACACAGTCTTTGTTAGTTTAGTGGATTCAGATGTTGTCCCTGACTTGTTTGGCTCACAACAGAACTAGATTGTCCAGGAGACTGTGGTCTGTTTGATCCTCGCCAGCAATGTCTCAGGGAGACAACCAAAAGGGCAAACGGCTGAAAATGATGGCTCTGTCAGGGCTGTGAGACCATGACACAGAGGGGTTTAGACATCTATTCTCCAGGCTATCTGGACCCCTGGACATCAGGTCTATTCTCCAGGCTATCTGGACCCCTGGACATCATGTCTATTCTCCAGGCTATCTGGACCCCTGGACATCAGGTCTATTCTCCAGGCTATCTGGACCCCTGGACATCAGGTCTATTCTCCATAAGGCTATCTGGACCCCTGGACATCATGTCTATTCTCCAGGCTATCTGGACCCCTGGACATCAGGTCTATTCTCCAGGCTATCTGGACCCCTGGACATCAGGTATATTCTCCAGGCTATCTGGACCCCTGGACATCAGGTCTATTCTCCAGGCTATCCGGACCCCTGGACATCAGGTCTATTCTCCAGGCTATCTGGACCCCTGGACATCAGGTCTATTCTCCAGGCTATCCGGACCCCTGGACATCAGGTCTATTCTCCAGGCTATCCGGACCCCTGGACATCATGTCTATTCTCCATAAGGCTATCCGGACCCCTGGACATCATAATTCTCCATAAGGCTATCTGGACCCCTGGAAATATGGCTAATGTTCCTACTTCCTACTTTAGATAATCGGAAGCACCTGTGTGCCCCAAATGACCATGTGTTTGCGTGTGTGTGTGTGTGTGTGTGTGTGTGTGTGTGTGTGTGTGTGTGTGTGTGTGTGTGTGTGTGTGTGTGTGTGTGTGTGTGTGTGTGTGTGTGTGTGTGTAATCAACCCCAGGGGACTGATTGAATCCTTCCTGGCCATGATGGAGATGCGCTCCACTGCAACGGGGCACAGGATTCCCGAAATCACAATCTCCCGGGATTAGGCCTGGAATGAAAGAGGAGCGGGGCGTCCGGATGGCCCTTATTGGTTTATGATTGTCCTTATCCTAACCACATTAACCCCCTGATTGCTTGAACAGACATTATTAGATGCTTCCAGTGGAACACAAAAACCAAAAACAAGAGGAGAAAATAGCTATGGCTAAGAGGCAATCATGCCCAGTGGCCCTTGTAAGGAATTTAAGGCCAAGGATACAGGGAGAGGGAGAGAGAGGGAGAGAGAGAGAGGGGGGGGGGGGGAAGAGAAATGAAAAGGGAAGGCGAGAAAGCGAGAGGAAGAGAGGGGGGGGGGGGGGTGGTTAGCTCGTCGATTAAAGTGCAATTGTGCAATTTCATTCCTGTTCCAGCACAATGAGGAATGAGATTAAGCTCAATTTGGACCTGTTCAAGAGATCTCCTCACCTCTGTCTGGCATGCACTGTGCGACATACACACACACACGCACACAGACACTGACACATGCACGCACGCACACGCACACACACACACACACACACACACTGACATACACACACACACATGCACGCACACAGGCGCGCACACACTGACACACACACACACACACAGACACACACTGACACACACACTGACATACACACACGCGCACGCACACGCACACGCACACACACACACACACACACAAATACACAAACACATACACACACACCTACCTACACACCCCTGGAGCCCCTCACCATGTCAGCACCCCTCCAGGGAAATCAGGCGTCTGGAGACAGGTCAGCCCTGGCCCATGTATATATTCATGGGCTTAATCTGGCATCATTTCTCTCTGCTGCCGGAAAAAGAAATGTATTTAATTTACACAATCCCCATTTGGCCTGCTCACCACAGAGAGATGCATAGGAAAAGTAGGCCCATAGTCAGAGCTTCACCCCCTTCAGCATAAACTAGTTTGTGGGAGTGTGTGTGTGTGTGTGTGTGTGTGTGTGTGTGTGTGTGTGTGTGTGTGTGTGTGTGTGTGTGTGTGTGTGTGTGTGTGTGTGTGTGTGTGTGTGTGTGTGAAGTCCATGCATGCGTGCCGATGTGTGTAGTGTGTACGCAAAGCGTGCGTCTATTTATGTCAGTGTGCATGGTAGTATTCTGTCTGTGTATCACACAGGGAAAAAACATCTGATCATATTCTGGACCTGTACAGTGGCAGCTGTGCTAGTCAGTTTGCATGGGAGGATGGGAGTTGTACCCAGCAGATGCTGTGTGTGTATTAAACAGATTAATTATTAAAACATGCTTGACAGATGAAAAGTGGGTCCTCGGGCTATAAAGGAAAATGTTTATTCTTCTGCCATAGACTGTAGTACACTTAGTTTCTGCTCTCAACTTGTCCCGCGCCTCAATGAAGAGAGAGAGTAAACACTTTTTCTGTGCTGTGTGGTTGGAATCATATACATAATCATTTGAAATGGCCGCCTGGGATGAACCTTCAAGAATTAATGTGTGTTTAGTGATTGGGGTGAAATTTGAGTAGGGTGCAGTACCAAGCAAGTGGAGTTTGTGTGTGTGTTTACACTAGTGTGTATGTGTGCATACATCTGCCTGCATGTGTGCATGTCTGTGCGTGTGTGCATATGTGTGTGTGTGTGTGTGTGTGTGTGTGTGTGTGTGTGTGTGTGTGTGTGTGTGTGTGTGTGTGTGTGGGTGTGTGTGTGTGTGTGGGGGGGGTGTGTGTGTACACGTACGTGCATGCATGCTCGCCACATGGAGCTAGCTGCTAGCCTGGGGATTCCAAATGTACACTTGAGCTAGTGACGTGCTCCCTGCTCTCGCCACCTCACACAAACTTTCTATCTGTCCATCTGATTCATCACTATACACATACTGTACAGATTTGACACATCAGCAATCATGACATTTGTTTAGTGGAGTGTATCACCACAGCTGAAACACCATGAGTGCAACACTGAGGCAGATTCCTATTCCTGTACTTCCTCTCCAGTTTTCCTACCCCTCCCAATTCTGCTACTACAGTATAGGTCATGGTGGTTATGTCTACTCCTTCAAATATACCACAAGTGCTGCGAACATGATCAGCATCATTCCCATTCATCCACCAGTGTTCGGCCAACTGCCAAAGTCTAAGCAGTGCTGATTTGGCTTCCTTTTAGACAAAAAGAGTGCAATGTGTTGGAAAGAAGCCCCAGGAGGAGACATGAGGATGGGGGGTTGCAGTCAGACACATCTGTCTCTGGCACACGAGAGAGAGAGAGAGAGAGAGAGAGAGAGAGAGACCACCTGCTCATGCCATTTCTCCAGTTCTTCTTCCAGACACGCTCCATGTAAATAGGTGACAAATTATTCCAGGATCTGAGGATCTGAGGCCCTTCTTAAGGTGGAGACCAAGAAAACGGACCAATTCTCCGCCCACCATCCCTTAAAGATAGCTCCGCCCTTGCCGCACTCACACTCGCATGTACATGTACATGTACAGACGCGCGCGCGCACACACACAAGCACACACACACACACACACACACACACACACACACACACACACACACACACACACACACACACATAATGAAATAATGCAGC